>NC_048416.1:27013401-27024631 GCF_013103735.1 Etheostoma cragini
ATGTAACAATGTAGCGAGAGATGGGGATCTATCCACCGATAGCTGATCTCTTTATTAATTATTTGGTTTGTTTTCAAGCTTATCCTCAACACTGGATGTGTGGATGCATGGTAACCCACCTTGGTCTTGGTCATGTCCAGCAGACCCACAGAGTAACGGTCACAGTTGAGGAAAGCTCTGACTGTGTACAGGGCCTTGTGGAATTGCCTCTCTATGTCCGTCAGCTCTTCAAACACCTTGCTGGCCGACCACAGCAGCACCTGGATATAAGGAGTGGAATACAACATGAAAATAAGCAGCTTCGAAGCACATGCTCATGCACCAGTCACACTACCAGCCCTGTCTCGGAAAATCTATGTTCTCATTCAACTAAACTGCATTCCAAAATATGTTTGGAGGGACATACCTCTGTTATTGACGTATCACTAATATGTTTCTAATCAAAGTATACATATTGAAGAGGTCGGGGTGGATTGGATGGGTGAAACAAACACAGGACCACTGTTTGTGTTTTAAACTTCGAAACTTACTTATCTATCATATGTACTTAATTTATGTATGTTATGTAATCTCACAAACACACTTACTTTAACCCAAACCATGAACTTTTTCTGTTTTAATTCACAACGTTTAGAAAATGTTTAAAACAGGGACTGTTTCACAATGTGCGTCTGCCGCTGGTACAAGGAGGTTGAAACGAATGTAACCTAGGAGATAGTAAGTTGCCCTGAAGACGTAATTGAAAACTGCAGTTGAGTTGTATAGGAACATACAACAGGGTTGACACACCAGATCCTGAGGTTTAACACAGAAATCCTCCTAATGTCTTGTCTTGTTCTTGTCTCAAACACATTTTTGTTACAGTTTGTGCTTTCACAGTCATACCGAATTGAGGTATCTTTTGGTCCCAACACCAGTCAGTTGTACGATATATGCATCTTTATTTTTGTCTTCCTTTGGAACATATATTTATGTCATCCAAAGTAAAAAATAAACGTGAATCTTTGCCCCTTTATGCCATTTACACCATGTAAAAGGCATCAGATCTGAGTCTGAGAAACTTTCAGCTATACAGTATAAACACAGCCTGAGAGAATACTCAAATTAAATCCTAAAAAAGAACCAGGTTAATTCAGATGACAAGGGGAAGAACTATATGAAGTGCTACATGCTCTCCAGTCTCACCTGTCCCCTCCTGGTCTCACAGTTGTGCAGGTAGCTTAGGTGGAAAACTCTCAGGATCAGGTTGGCAAAGTTGAGATACTTGTTTAGGGTCTGGAAGAAAACAGCACACACTTATAAATAAAACTGAGAAATGGAAGTGATTACCTCTTTAAAACATTAACGGTTCAAATATCCTATCCTTATTCCCCTTTAAGAAGCATGTGTGTGTGCGTGTGTTTGTGTGTGTGTGTGTGTGTGTGCATGTGTTCATATGTTTGCGTGTGCTTTTTAAAATAACATTTAATTTAATTCAAATGCCCACTGACAATGTTCAGCTTCATATAATTATTATGAGTTAGTCACTTTTACCTCTGTGCCATCAGTCAGTGCAGGTGACACATTTCAAATGACAGATCGTTGTTGAGTCACAACATAGCCAATAGTTATACGGCTCAAACTGCCTGTTTGATAGGTGATATTAAACCAAAAAGGTAACATTGTCTTGTCTTTCTTGACAAAGACAACGTATCCTTTCTGTGTGGTATTTGGACTATATGCCACAGAGAGCTTTCAGCTGATGTAACATACCTTCAAGGAGCTACAGTGTTGCTTAGCAGTGGATGAGAATAGCCAAGTTATTTAATGCAATGTAAGTCCACTCTTTAATTAAGAAATTATTCACAACCTAAACATCTGACTTATTTTGTCACTGCACAGGAATTGCCATTCCTTTTTTAAATTTAGCCTTCCCTTGTGACTGTTTGATCATGATGACCTAGCCATTTGCACCTACTGCAAATCTATTCCTCCAAATGTTCTCGGAAGGGCCTCTCTTGGTGGAACGATGTTCTCCTTTTCACAAAGAATTATAATTGTCAGTTATGATTTGAGATGCTTTCAATTTGTGTAGCAATGCAACAGCCGAGTTCAGCTGCTGCTGCTGCAGGAAGGCTGGTGGTTTTATGCAAATACAATCCACATCAGTTGTTGTTTCAGTCAAATATAAAATGTGAACTTTATTTTGTTTGGAATAAAATTTTGGATGGAGGCAACAAGGTCTTCCATACATGATAATTCAGTGGTAAGGAGTCTGACTTGAAAATTTTTTTAATGCATCCCTACTACACCCAGATAGGATTTAGATTTACTCCTGGGTGCAAAATTCACTGTATTTTTTACTTACAAGTGGTTACAAAGGCAGATTATAAATTGGAGTAATTCAACAAATGTAAGGACATTGCAACCAATGGACTCTTTGAGTGTGTTTCTAGTTTACTGTTTGTCATCAGCATTTTCATCCCGATAACAGGGTTCATTTAAAGTTCTACAGTAACCCATGTTATTAGTCAAATTGACTGCAGGTCCTGCGATGCATGCACAGATAAAGCAGGAAAATACTGCAGATTAGTTAGAAAAGCAAGGCGAGTAGGGACATAACCGACACCAGGCTGGATCTATGCCACACATATTTATGTGGCTTTTATGACAGACCGCATAAACTATTTTTGTAGTAAGTTGGGTAGACTGAGATTCATTGCATTGGATCACTCTCCGGTCAGCCAGCCAATAACAGAGACAATTTGGAGTAGTGACATAAAGTGTGACAAAAGTAAATAAAAAAGGAAAATACATAAAAGCCGAGAAGGAACCTTTTGTTCCTCCTCCTGGTTTCTTTTCTTAAGGCACTTTTTAAGTGGTTGTGAGTAGAGCTCTATAAAGCTTAAAAATTAATTATATCCAAGTGACTGAATCACTAAAATAAAGAGTGCTGGAGGGGAATTTCCAAGACAGATAGTATAAGATGTTACCTCTTCATCCTTTGCAGTGAAACATGGCCCATCTAACTTGTTGAGGGCCATCATGACGGCCACCATGTCTTTACCGTTCATGATGGGAATGGCGAGGATGCTCTTTGTCTTATACGCAGTCAGCTCGTCCACAAAGTCACTGTAATGAGCACTCTGTAAAGAGAAGAGAGATAGAGAGTGAGACAGAGAGAGCATGGGATTGTATTTAATTGCCTGCTCTTTGCCCCTGCATCCTTCAAACCTTCCAGACTCAGCTTTGATGAACACACCACTTCCATCCATAAACGCTACGAGCAAAGACTTTCCATTATCCACAAACTCAAGGCTCTCTCTGCTGCACTCCACCTACTGCTCGTCCTGTACAGCAGGGGTCATCAATTGTGTTCCTCCAGGAGTGAGACAGAGGAAGAGTGGCTCATTAACTGCCAAGAAGGAACAAAACCTACAGAGAGCGACCCTCGGGGGACCACAATTGGTGACAGAGTCCAAATTTGGGTAAGGCAAACTGTGAGTTTTTTTTTTTAAACTTTAACAACTGCACTACTCTCTGGTGGACAAACTAGAGAATGTTAAAACAGTCTCAATCAACAACAAAATACCCTTGGCATTGCTAAATTGTCACTTATCTGCTGACATATTGTATACGGCATTACCGATATATCCGTAATTTGCATATATCAGCTGAGACTTTATCTACTTCCTTACCAACGCCACACTCACCCATAGGAGAAAATCAAACATTTGCATTGTTTAAGTTTCATCCGTCAGACACAGAAAAATTAATAATGCTGCCATCACACGCAAAGCAAGGAATTAGAACAGCAACTCCAACTACAAAAGAGCTTTCAACATATCAATGCTCTTGTTACTGTGTGTGTGTGTGTGTGTGTGTGTGTGTGTGTGCGCGTGTGTGTGTGTGCGTGTGTGTGTGTGTGTGTGTGTGTGTGTGTCAAAATGTAGGAGAGTATAAAAGTGCAGCACGTTTCACAGTGCAGACTTGGTTTTAAGCTTTAAACGTGTGCACCTGTTTGAGCATCAAAAATTATATTTAATTATTCCTCATCTTGCACCACTGACTAAATTAGGGAATCATTCTTTTTAATAAACGTATTTATTTTTTTCTCTCTGCATATGTGTCTCGCTGATGTGTGGCAGTAGTCCAGGAAATGAAGGGGAAACTATACGAGAGAAAAAAGGCTGATCCTCGATCAGCAGCATGCAGTAAATGATTCTACTGAAGCCTTACATTGCTTTGGAACAGGCTTAAAAATAACCCTGTTCCAAGGATCTGGGCAGTTTGACAACTTGCTATTGGGTAACCTTTGACCCCCTAAAGCCCAGAGAAGTCTTCATCCCCATTGTTATCCTCAGGTGAAGCTTTGCTTTGACCTTTGTCTAGCAGCTCAATTTGGAAGCATAATCTAGCAACAAGTTGTTTTTTGATTTTAAAAAACTAAAATTATTCATTTATATTCCTTATTCATGTATCTCAACTCTTTACTGGGGGGAAGTGAAATGACTTTTTAGGTAGGACAGAAAATAAACTGGTTAGACCTGTAATGTTTGTCACTGTAGGCTATTTTATATCTAAACATCCTTTTGCTAAAGAAATATAGTAAATGAGCAATGAGCATGCGTGCATATATGCGCGCGTCTGCTTAAGAGTAAGTTTATATACATATTTGTTTTCATATAATATGTGAGTCACTTTTACCTCTGTGCCATCAGTCAGAGCAGGTGACACATTTCAAATGGCAGATCATTACTGAGTCACAAAAGCCAATAGTTGTATGGCTCAAACTGCATGTTTGACAGGTGATATTAAACCAAAAAGGTAACATTGTCTCGTCTTTATGATAGTCAAGAGAATAGAATAGAATATTGAGAAGAGCCAAGTCCATTTGTTTGTCTAAACATCCATTTGCTAAATAAATATGGTAAATGAGCAATGAGAACCTTCTTCTGTCTTCCATGACATGTACGAATTAAAATTTGTAAATGAATAATTGCAATAAATACATAAATGTATTCCATGTAAATACCGTACATAGATTCAAGGGTTCTCTAGGGTGGCAAAATGTATGTAAATAATAGGAAAGAAATGGAAATATAAGTGATAACAGCTAGCTAGCAAAAACTAGCAGAAGGTATTAACAAGTTATAAACAGTGCTTCGCTTTAGGCTACGATTTACTGGTTCACTGAAATGTCAAGAATATAAAATATATTCACGCTTGTAATTTAATCATAAGTTTCATTAAAGCCTGTCGTCCTTCGGTTCAGACAGTGCAGTAGTGTTGGCAGTTACGATGTATTAATGGATGCTAGCAAAGGATCTGTACATGCAGTGCCAGAGTGTAATTTCCCCAAATAACTTCAGTATATAATTAAAAAAGGTAAAGATTTTCTATTGAAATTGGTGAAAATTTTCAAAATAACTGACTCTAACTTCCCTCTCCTAAATTTACCGGGAAATGTCCAATACTTTGCAACCTTACTCTGCTCCACCAGAGAAAACTAGAATAGATTAAAGGTGTGTTATTGTGATGAGTCTGTAAAAATGGCTCAAAGCCCATGCGACCTCTGGGAGTAATCTGGGATCGCTCTAATTCAGGACAGATTAACCGGCTTCATCTTCAGCCTCCCTCAGTGACATTGTCCGCCTTCCTCACACATACACCCCTCAATTAACCACACTTCAAATAGCAGTCAGAGTTATGAGTTTGTAAATTATGTGGTTATTAAATTCACTTTAAAGGAGGCAGGGATACAAGAATGGGGAGAAATGAGGCCAGCTGTTGCTCACTACATAATCCCAGTGACACATAATCCCCACCTTTCCCCTACGGACAAGAATCCTGACTGGTTGGTCGGCCTGCACTGGATTGGAATGGGATAGAAATAGAGCATAGAGAGACAGTAATTCCCAGTGTCAGCATTACTGTGAAAGGCCATCGTCATGCATTAGCATCATAAAGACAACCAATTATACAGAAACATTAGCTCCTCCGTCACTGCGACTGGGGAGATTGAAGCTCGGAGGCTTTGATATCGTTCCCGTCCTGCTTTCATGTGTTTGTGTGAGGCTGCAGCGTGACGGGCCGGCCTGGCAGCAGGACCGTTAAAGACCAAACTGGGGACAGTCAACTCGGGTCTCTTTTGTTCGTACGTCAGCAGCTCAGCATTGTAATCTCCCATGAAACAAAAGTGATTGAACTGAAATTATTAAGTGTAAATGTCACAGTAATAGTTTGTGCAGTTCTTTGCAGAGAGGAGGGTGTTTTTGAGTGTGTGCGGGGGGGGGGGGGGGGGGGGGGGGGGGGGGGGGGGGGGGGGGGGGGGGGGGGGGGGGGGGGGGGGGGGGGGGGTTAGTGGACCGGCAGTAGCATGGCAAACTTGAAGTGTGTGTGGGAGCAAGCTTGACAGCCATTTTCAATTGTCAAAGGTATTGGCTATAATGAGTTTGGGCTGGTTTAGGTTGGAGGGAATAAGTGGAAGGCACACTGTGGTTTCAAGTCGCCATCTGGTGGCGAAACACAGACAAAGCAACAATAGACAGGTGTTCACTCCCTGGCAAAACAGGGATTTGATGGTTTACCGAGCAATAAGTTATATTTGGATTATAAAGACTAACTAGAGATAGATTGTACACTCACATTTTCTAATTTCTTTTACTTTCTGGCCATGAATCAATTACACAACTAATCACAGGTAGCACAAGGTACTAACAACTTCTTCATTCTCGGTTTTTGGCTCTTTTTTATTCTTGGTATTGTTTGTTTAGATGTGATTTGGGATATTAAGATTTACTTTTTGTACAGTATGCAAAGTGAGAGGGAAACAATTTGGGGAAAATACATTTGGGTATATGTCAAATAAAAGCGGGGGAAGATTTTTGTATGTTAATAATTGAAATAGTAATGTGGTTCTGATGCCCACGTCAGAGCTACATTACCAGTGAACATTAAACACACAAAACGCACACACAAACAATGCGTTTGTCATGTGTGCTTTACCTCAGACACATCAGCAATGTTGACCATCTTCTTGGTGGACGCCACGTGGCCCACGATACCCATATCCAACGGGTAGACAATCTCACTGTCAGGCTGTACCAGGCAGTCATCAAACAAGGAGTCTTTACTGACATTAAATAACCTGGAGGTAAAGATAAACAATTTAAATTATAATATTTTATGTTATAATAGCAGGTTTTGTCCATTGGACAGAACTTAGACAATAGAGAGATGAAATGCAAGATGCCCTTGAGCAAGGCAACTACATTCTAGATCACCAGTGGAGCTGCCAACTTGTGGAGTCTGGTTGTAGCAGGCTCATATCAGGGGCATTAAAATGTGTAACTGCATTAACACAAAGAGTACAAAAAAAACAGAAAGACTTAAGCTGCTAAATGTGAGTGTCTCAAACTGTATGAATGTGAACCAGTGTGCTGGTGAAAAATAGCACCTGAGTTCATTTAATCTGGCTCCCAGAAGATTTTTCCTAAAATGTAAGCAATGTGCTCCGTGCTGGCAAAGTGACAAATGTTACCTCACTAGGTAATGATTAGGTGGTGGAAATGGACAAAGAAACAGCAAGCAGTTTGTCAAAATGACAAACTTACAGTGTGGAGTTCTGCAAGGTAAATGGATTAGGGCATTTCAATTACACTCTTACAACTTGAGTTTTTTATTTATTTGTCTAACTGATATTTCTCCAAAATGTTTGGTTCCCAGGGTTAACAGTTACTTCTTCCTTTTCATGAGACTGTGTGAAAATGTGCGTAGTTTATGCCGTCACATACAACTTTAATGGCAAAAAACTATAATTGTATGGTATTTTTGATAAGTGCAGTACATACTCAGTTTTGGTGATCACATTTCTTGTCTGGAATGGTGTTGTTTAAAAAACTACTTTGAAAACTTAAAAAGAAATGCCCAGTCACCTGGTTGCCAACTCTGCCACTCCATTCCTCTGCCGGTACATAAAGAGGCTCATGCGTTCGGCCCTCATAATGAAGCTGAGGTGTCTCATGAGGTTGAAGACAGACTTCTCCATTTGCAGGTTGTCCTGGATGTCCCGCATCAGATCGAAAAGGACCTCGCTCTCTTCCACCATGGTCAGGTCGTGGAACTTGTCGATGTCCATCTTTGTCTTCCGGTTGTTGTCCAGCAGGTCTGAGATGACCTTAGGCCGGAAGTGGATGTCGTAGTACTGCTTAGCGAACTGCGGGTTGGCATCCAGGAACTGCTCTGTTGTTGCTGCATCCACCATAGCTGCTGCTGCTAACAGGGGACAATATTGAACAGATGGTAGTAATGCTTAAGGCTGGATGGTTTGCAATTCTAGTACAAAGAGGGAAACGTCTAATTGGTGAAGTAAATGCAAAACACCTCATTTTCAGTCAACAATTACTCAGGAACTGCTACTAGGCAAGGAATTTAACCAAAACTGATTCAACAGCAAAAAGCCCTCCACTTAAAGCTTAAAGGAAATTATAATGCCATGTCCAATTTTCACTCTTCTTTAAGCTCCAGTTGGGTCTAAAACAACTCCTGCGAAATATATCTGACTCTTAAACAACAAAAGATTCCACTTTTTTCACCAGATGGTTGCTAACTCTGTCTTTTGGCTGAGACAGCCGCTGCTGAAAACAGTGTTGAAGAGAGAGCTGCGACTCCACTAAGCTTAACATGTGCCGTAAAACCCAAAAAACAAGCTTAAAAGATACTTAAAACTTCAGTGGCGCTGCAGAGTTGGGGGAATAATTCTCTGTGGTGATTTTGGTCAACATTAAATCATGATTAGTTAGCACAGTTACTCATTGACTTTTGGAAATATTTAGCATTTACTGAACTTAAAAAAACTGAAACTCTTCAACAAATCTACAGTGAAAACACCTTGAGCTGTGAAATTCCCCTTAATACTTTTCCTGTTGAATCTTTTGAATTACCCTTCAGAACACAAGAAAAAATCATAGTTTACTCGATTTATTTTGTTGTTACTAGTCGCGATCAACATTTGATTAGATTGCTCAGCCCTAAATCCAATAAAGCCCCTTTTCTTTGCACATGGTGTTCTATCTTTTTTATAGATGAGCATCACAGGCCTATGAGATTCTGTTTTTTGTGTTTAATTACTATGTCTTCGACACTTGACCTGGTTTTATTGTTGGTTTTATCCATGGTTTTATCGTTGGCTATTAAGAAATCTCTGCTCATTCTATTACAGTATTAGATAAAATGAAAAAATATTTCGGTTCTGATAAAAGTGGGTGTCATCCTCTTACCACATTGTAATATCAATTGTATGGCCAAATAATTCCTGGCCATTAATTTAACCTGTTAGTACTGCAGATTACTGCAGATTGAGGGATGTAATAAAAAAAGAACACATTTTAGTTAAGTTATTACGTTGCTGTGATTATCTATCCCTTCCTTGTACAAGGTAGTTCACATAGAAAGTAATCGATAAAGTTATGATAATAAGAATGTCTAACTGACATGTGTCCCACAGATTTGATAGATTATTCTAATAAACAAAAAGTCTTACCTGTTAAAGTGCTTGTATTGTATTGTAAGTGTGTAATCCCTCTGTCCTGCTAACCAAACATGCAGGTGTCTGAGGAAAGAAAAGGGATTACCAGGATGGTTTTAAATGGTCATGTGTGGATATAAGCCTGCATCCAATTACAACACTGGGATTACCATACCTTACCATGTTGAATGACTCAACCTGGGAGTTTGTGTCTACTCTAGTCTTCCCTGTTGAATTTAAATATTCTGTTCATTAGCCCAGCGGTTCTCTAAGTCAGGTCAAGGGACTCCCAGGGGTCCATGAAAGGGTTCCATGGGGTCCCCAACTAAAAGAGGAAACATTTATTTTCATTATAATTCCATCCATAAGTAACACAATGACCGATTGTATGACTATTTTGCTCAAGTTGCATTCACTTTCTGTAATAAAACATCTATAAGCAAAAATTCCATCAGGTAGGGGACCCTGGGCCAAAGTCTAGTCAGATGGGGGTCCACGGTCTAATTTGTGTCAGTTTAGGTGTCCTTGATGTGAAAGGGTTTGAGAACAAATGCATTAGCCACACACCAACCACTTGTTTGCTTGTTTTGTTTTTCGGCAGATAGAAAAAAGGTTATTTGGAGAACCAGATATGTTTTGAACTGGAAATAGTTTAAGTTTTTAGTTGGCAGAAGTACACACATTCAGTTATATCTCAATGAACGGATCCAAACACAGTCCTACAGTTTCCAAACTGGAGAAGAAAGGTTACAAATTCTTTGTTTGTATGTATCAATGACAATTCACCCATATTCTGTCTGTTACTGCTAATATACTCCTTACATATAAGTTACAAAGGATCCCAAAGGTAAGACGTTTTCAGAGTAAAAAAGAATAGAAGCGTCTGTAAAACCCACTCAAATTACTCCTGCAACCCTGTCCATTCCTTATCTATATGCAGGCGAATGTAAGCAACTTACAATAAAAGCAACACACAGAAGCAATGCCTACATCAAATCAATACAACATATATAGAAAATAAGAGTTTGGACAAAATGGAGAAGTTGATTATGGATTATAATGCATGAGTAGTTGGATAAGTTAAACAAAGGCCTTTTGATTATTTTCAACCTTCAAGTTAATCAATCAAGTTGCTTAAAAGTCTATTTCCTCAAAAACTCATAACTTCACGTAGTAGAAATTAGCTTTGTTCAAAATTGTGTAACCAAGCCTTACCAACACTCTCTCATTTTTGACACTCCTTAAGTTACCTGCAGCACAGTACACAGTATTGTTGGCTATGTATTACACTAATCTGTTTATCCTCTAATATTATGCATTGACCCTACTGAAGTGATGAACTACAAACATCAGCATTCTCACACTCCCTCTAAGGATCTGAGACAGAGAAGACAAACAGCAAGTCATATCATTACTGATACCAAAATAAACCCTTAGGGAACTATCTGGTTCCATTTGCTGTGGTGTCAGTCGTTGAGGGACTGTTCCGAGAGCTGGAAAGCAAAGTGAGCGCTCACTATTCCTGGATACCACATTAACAACATTAACGTGAGTTTAGTGAGTAATTGGCATTTAAGACTTGAGAAGACAAGCTGGACAGGGGCAGGAGGACAGCTTCCTGTTGGTTAACTTTGACTGACACCACACTATACAGTGGGTACGGAAAGTATTCAGACCCCTTTAAATTTTTCACTCTTTGTTTCATTGCAGCCATTTTCCAAA
>NC_048416.1:27024731-27093265 GCF_013103735.1 Etheostoma cragini
TTTGGAAAAAGGCTGCAATGAAACAAAGAGTGAAAAATGTAAAGGGGTCTGAATACTTTCCGTACCCACTGTATATTAGATAGTTGTGGTTTGTTACAGTATTTCTGTTTTACAATAATGTGTTGCTTTGTAAGAATTCAGGGTTTGTGGTATTGATTCAGTCAGTCATAGAAATGAAAAGCGTTCTGTTTGAAAATATGTGTTTCTTAGGATGCCAAAGGCATGTCCCACCCTACTCTGCCATATTTAGCTTCTGATTGGCTTACCTTGAAACATGAATTTGCATACTGTTCAGGGACATTTCAAGAATGTTTTAAATTGTGTTTTTAATTGTTTGTTCGAATATATACAAAAAATGCAACAACAAAAAATGATCACAAAAAAAGTAAGAATGTTTTAAACTGTAAAGTGTGTGTGCGTGTTTCTTGACAGTTTGTACCAAGATGTTACAGAATAAATATTCTACACTTACTTATTTGAAGTAAACTTCCTTGTTATCTTACTATAATAACCCTAAAAAGAAACTTCTTTTGCCAATGGTTCTGTTATATTTTTCCTTAATTTTGTTTCATTTTTGTTGAGTAATGTCAAATTTTGCTACAAAGTGATGCATCTTCTCACATAAACCATCTTTGTCTCGGCAGGTCACGTGACGTTAAACAACGTCATAACGCAAGGAGCTATGTGTAAAATGATTTAGAGGCGGAATGACACTCGGCTGTCTGGAAACAACTTTTCAATTATTTTGGTAAACCGAGAGATGTTGGAGCTCAGGTCAGGTACTTTACACATTAACAGCAATGCTTTTTTACCCCGCGGAAGAGCGGATTTCTGTCAACGTTACTTCGCTAAAGTTTCACCTGGTCCACGTCAACAATTTGTTTACAATGGTGCCCATTCATAGCTCTGCCAAGGCAACGTTGGCAGTTCCCGGACTGAGTTAGCGATACATAGCTAGTCAGACTGCGTTGAACGGACATTGTCGTAAGTAACCTAAAACTGTGTTTATAACGAGAATGTCCCATGCATTTAAACAGCTTAGACACGACCCCGGTAATCCCATTGTGACCAACGCTACGTTACACGTAACTTCTCTTAGGAAAGAAAACAAGTCATTGTAATCCTATTAACGCTATCATTTAGAGAATGCTTTGACGTTAAATTAAGCTTGCAGCGAGCGAAATAGTAACGTTAAGTCGCGTACAAGTGCCATGATGTATTAAACCAGGACTAACGTTTCGTTTAAACTCGCCGTTATGTAAATGAGTCGCAGGCCTACCGCACGTGACGGTACCAGTAAAGTTAAGAACCTTCTGGGAATGTGCTAGAGGTAAAATCTGTCTAGATTAACATACAATCAACTGGGTTCTTTCTCCATCTTTTCTAGTTAGTTTCAGTTTTAAGTTGAGTTTCCACAAGTGCCTGGGATTTTTCACCCCATATGTTTCGTGTTCAAACGGCAGTAAGGGAGACCTGTAACAAAAACTTAGTTTTCAATCCAGTTAAACTAGACTTTTAGATATTTGACCTCCTAAAGTGACCGAATGCAAGATATCGCATGCATTTTCTTACTAACAAAAGTGGGAAACCAAAATATCAAAGTAGGAAAAATTAAGATGAAAAGATATACTAAATGTACTAAAGATCAAGTGACTAAGCACCTTAAGA
Source organism: Etheostoma cragini (assembly GCF_013103735.1). NCBI lineage: Eukaryota > Metazoa > Chordata > Actinopteri > Perciformes > Percidae > Etheostoma > Etheostoma cragini. The sequence continues at coordinate 27,026,400 of NC_048416.1, forward strand.
CTGTTTTCATAATGACCTTAATTGGGTCAAGGCTGTATAGAGAGAACATCATATCATATTATATGGTTGTTACGGTCAGTTTACTTCCTGCGTTTACTCACCTTCCAGTTTTACTTCCTTACTTACTGCTTGTCCTCACTTTGGTAGACCGCAGTACTGGTGCTTGTCAGTAAGGTGTGTGTGTGTGTGTGTTTTTTTGTCTGAGGGTCACTAGAAGCATGAGCTTAATTGAATGAAAAAGTGGTGGTTTCATATCGTGATATAACATTAAGAGGAGTGAGAAATCAAAATGTCAGATACATGCAGTCAGGCCAACCCGTATACATTTAATAGCACTTTTCCTCCTCCTCATTTTACACTTCTTCCACGTTTTCATACGCAACATACCTTTTTTTTTTTTTTTTTTTTTCTTAAATTGTCATTGCAATATTAACTGACGCAATAGACCCATCGCAAAAGACTGCAACATATTGCAGAGACACTCAGAGATTTTTGAGGTTTTTGTTGTGCCTTTTTATTTTAATTTTAAAGTTTAATGTGTTCAATAAAAGAATGTTGGAAATTGTTTCCTTTTTATTTGTTTTGAAAGGCAGAACTGAGTACACTATTTGTGTATTTATTTATTGCACATAATATTTTTATTGCATATTTAACATTATTGCATATTTTCCTCATATTGTGCAACCGTAGTTGTCATTGGTGTGAGGTGCAAATTTTATAGATGTATTGATGAGTTGTGAAATATTTTTGTTTAAGTCCATACTTGTTTGCAAGTTGTAATCAGCTGTTTTCTGATTAAGTTGTTTTGACTATTTGGCTAAACTGGACTCTTTTCCTTTAAATCCCCACAGATAAGGGCTCTATCATGACTCACGGTGATGATTGCTGTCCAACAGCAGAAGATGGAGCTCAGAGCGACCAGCAGCAGCCTCTCATTCTGGAAAGAGTGGGGGAAGAAACGCCCAAAAGCTGGCAATCCGTTGTGTCACACTGTCTGAAGAAACACTGCTCATGCACCCCAAAGAAAGCTAAATCCAAATTATTGGGCTTCTTCCCGATTCTGAAATGGCTGCCACGCTACCAGCTCAGGGAATGGCTGCTGGGCGATGTCATGTCAGGACTGATTGTCGGAATCCTGTTGGTCCCTCAGTCCATAGCCTACTCCTTGTTGGCCAGTCAGGACCCCATATATGGTCTCTATACTTCTTTCTTTTCATCCATCATATATTCCATCCTAGGCACTTCTAGACACATCTCAGTGGGGATTTTCGGGGTGCTCTGCCTGCTTGTAGGTCAGGTTGTGGATAGAGAATTAGCTTTAGCAGGATACCTCACAGAAAGTGTCATCCTCAATAGTAACAATAGCACCGTCTTGCTGGCTGACCAGGGGAATGGCAGCGTTGGGGTGGGATGTGACAGAAGCTGCTATGCAATCACAGTGGGAGCTACAGTTACCTTTACTGCTGGAGTTTACCAGGTAAGTGAGGAGGGGCGATCTCATGCACTGGATAGAAAGACAGTATCACATGGCTGGCATCTGTTAATGGTATTGGAAATGCTTGAAGACAATAATAGCTCAAGTGTTGTTTTGCAAATATTTCTTTAGACATCAATTTCTTGCCTTCAACCTACTCCTGCTTATCTCATCCTCTCAGGTGCTAATGGGTATTTTCCAAGTAGGCTTTGTCTCCGTCTACCTTTCCAACTCCCTTCTCAGTGGCTTTGCTACAGGAGCCTCCCTAACCATTCTCACATCCCAGTTCAAGTACCTTCTGGGCCTGAAGATCCCCAGGCCTCAGGGCTGGTTCACCCTGTTTAAGACCTGGTACAGCCTGCTCACCAACCTGAGCAACACCAACATTTGTGACCTGGTGACCAGTTTGGTGTGTTTGCTGATACTGATACCCACCAAAGAGCTCAACAATCGATTCAAAGCCAAGCTTAAGGTAAACAGACAAAGTGCAGATAAGTTTATTTCAGATAGTCCTTGCTGACCAAGATTATAATCAGAAGTTCCAGTTCCATTTGTTCTCCAGTCACAACTATATTACAGTATAGTGATCAGAGAATAGTCATTTAAAGTGGAACTGGTTCAGTGAGAGAGCACTAACTAACCTGGTTCAGTCTTTTCTACTTTTGAAATGTCCATTTTAGTCCATGTTAGCAGGTGTGTAGGGTGGTGTGGTTTGGTCACTCCATCACTTTGGTTCAGTGTGAAAGAAATTGTAATACTTATTTAGCAACAGTTGAAATGTTCAACTTGTGGAACAAAAGTGGAAAGTTGGGTTGAGTCCCATTAGAAAATGCAGTAACTGTTGGGTACATGCCTTGAGGCAGTTAAGTTCCAGTACATCCTTGAAACTGCTTAGGTTTAGGTTAAGATTAGACATGCCCAGGGTTAGGTTCATGTTTAGGGTGGTTTGTTTGGTGGGATTTATTAAAAAAACAAATAAGCCTCAGCTATACTTTTAAGGTTGATGCTAACATCGACAGCTAAAGCAGAAGTGAGCGTGGAATTGAGGCTGGGAAATTACAAGTAAGGCATATAAAAGTGTAGCGAAAAGTGACACGGTTCAGCTAAAAAAAGTTGCAATAGGTCTGAGCCCAAGATGTCCTAAAAAGGCATCCATACACAGGACAAAGTTCTCTGACCTATTCAGCACTGTCTTTCCCTGACACCCTCAGACTTAACTTTACAAAAACAAGATTGCTTTCCTTTCCTTACCCAGGCTCCCATTCCCTTCGAGCTCTTTGTGGTGGTAATTGCAACAGTGGCCTCTCACTTTGGCCGCTTCGACACCGACTACGGGTCGGGCGTGGCTGGTGACATCCCCACTGGCTTCCTCCCTTCCCAGCTGCCGATGTGGACTCTGATCCCCAGCGTTGCTGTTGACGCCTTCTCTATTGCCATCGTGGGGTTCGCCATCACCGTCTCACTGTCAGAGATGTTTGCCAAGAAGCACGGCTACACAGTGGACGCCAACCAGGAGTTGTACGCCATTGGCTTCTGCAACATCCTGCCGTCGTTCTTCCACTGCTTCACCACCAGCGCTGCGCTGACTAAGACCCTCGTCAAGGAGTCAACAGGGTGTCAGACGCAGATATCTGGGCTGGTCAGCGCCCTTGTCCTGCTGCTGGTGCTGCTGGTTATCGCACCGCTCTTCTACTCCCTTCAAAAGTAAGCATACCACATAATTAGTTAGTCGTTATTTCTTGAATGACAACCCGCTTGCTCGCAATAGAATGATGAACTAAACTCAACTTCAAGAAAGTGATCGTTTCAAATTACTAACATTTTCAATTAAGGTCACGGTTGAAACCATGTCAAGACATAAACATACAATGTACAATCACAAAATCTGGGTGATGAAATAAGAAAAATCAGCTAAGCACAATTAGTCTAGAGTAACTGAGAAGGGAAACCATGAATGTCATCGGCCGGCTACACTCTGGCTGCGTCTCTGGTGCTGCTAGGTGACGTACCGGGAGGGCTATCTCGGGACATAGCGCCGACAGATTCAAACTCTGAAAAATGGATAAAAGGGTTGTCTGTTTATTTAAATAACAATAACAACTTTGTGTATTGTAAGCCGTTAAGTTAGCGTGTCAGCTTTGTGGCGTATCCTGTTTTTATTTCGGCTCCCATATTAACGGGGTTAGAGTTTACACACGTCTCACGAGCCATGCGGAAAACGTGTGCATGCTAGAAATAGAACTAACGTGACATGCGAGCGTTTTGAATGCGTTTCAGGCAAAATAGAAAAGGAAAAGATGTTAGTCATTTTGACACAAATACATGTTAATAGATTACATGTGTTAAAAGTCTTTGGTTTTGAAATCAATGCAGATATCAATTTAAACTAAGAAAAGGTGATTTTTTGCGACGGTCCAACATCAGGTAGGATCCGGTGTTTAGCCGGCCTTAGACCACCAAGCTACTATATGTAGTACCTATTTCTGCAAAAAGCTGGCCAGGGCAGCTGCACCTGCTGGACTCACTCCAGTAGTTGTATCTCTTTAACAAACAGGTTGTTTTTAGTAGCTAGAGTAAGATTCTCACGCCAGAGACGGTACTTATCTCTAATCTGTAAAACGCACGCTGAGGAGAATCATTATTATAGAGCAGACATTACCAACCACGTGATAAAGAGTTATGCACATTTAGGAAATGAGCAAACAGACAACGTTCAATTTTTGTGCCCTGGTTGACTCTTAAAATAAAACCTTTACATTCCAATGTTCCAGCTTGTATAAGGATTCAATGTGTTTGTTTCAAGAGTAGACTTAGCCAAATACAGACAACAGGTAGTTCAGGGTTAATGCTGACTGCTCGTTCTACTGAAGCTGTGGTAGTTCAGACCAAATAATAGATATATTTTTTAAAGTGCTTTCATTTAACATTGTAATATTACAAAAGAATGGAGTAAAGAGGAGCAAGGATTAGAAATACAAATTAAGAAAAGAAAGAATACATTGCCAACTAGATGTAAATGGGAAGATTCCTTGATCAGTGTATTGTTTGTGGTTGATGATTGCTATTGATTTGCTTGTGTGTTCTATTATATCTATTTATTTATTCATTTACACACCCATACACAAAACACCCTCACAGACACACTTGATGCTTCACTAATGATATGGAATATGGAAAGTCTTCATCAATTATGTCATCTGCCGAGGCCTGATTATGTTTTTATCATTGTTCCTCATCTCTTTTATAATCCTCCATCTCTCTCCATTTGTGTTGATTTTTGGTTTCTTTAGCTGATTCTGTCTGACAAATGGCAAAAGATTACAGGCAATTTCAAAGTCTTAAAGCTAAAATACTGTGAGTCAATTTTAAGTTTTCATATTGCAAATGTAAAGTGACGACTTGCAACCTCAAGTTTTCACTCTCTGGACAACTGACTAATTGCTTTCCACCATGAATGCCACTGAGTGATGCTCCTAACCTTTGCCCTGTCTCACTCCCTTCTCCTGACCAGATGTGTATTAGCAGTCATCATCCTGGTTAACCTTCGCGGAGCTTTACAAAAGTTTACCGACATTCCCAGCATGTGGCGTGTCAACCGCATCGATACCTCTATCTGGCTGATCACAATGGCAACCTCGGCGCTGGTCAACACAGAGCTAGGTCTTCTCGTGGGGGTTTTGGTGTCAGCCCTGTGCGTCCTGGGCCGAACCCAGCGAGCCCAGGTACTGGAGCTTGGCCGGGCATCAACCAGGGAGCATTATGAGGACCTGTCATCTTACCATGGTCTTCGGACACATCCCGGAGTGGCTGTTTTTAGATACGAGGCTCCAATCTATTACGCCAACCAGAGCTTGTTCAAAAAATCTCTCTACAGGTGTGCAGGGCTTGATCCTGTGAAGGAGAAAACCCGGCTTATGAAGTTCAAGAGGAAGAACAAACAGCAGGGAGAGGTTGCACGAGTCCCAAATATAAATTCAAGGGCTATGGAGGGTGCAGGTAAAGAGGATGGGTTTGAAGCTGGTGCGACTGTAACCTCAATGCTCAACAATAAATCTTCCCGTAGCTTACACAGCTTGGTGATCGACTGCAGCGCCATCTTGTTTCTAGATACTGCTGGAGTGAATGCTCTGAAAGAGGTCTTCAAAGATTATGAAGAACTTGGGATCAAGGTTGTCCTGGCCCGGTGTAATATCTCAGTACTGGACGCACTGGAAAGAGGGGGATACTACCCAATCAAAAAAGGATGTGATGGAGGAGAAAACAGAATTATGTTCTTCACCATTGCAGACGCCGTCCACTACGTCCGAAGCCTCTTAGCTAACGGAGATTATGACAGCAAATACTAAAAAACAAAAACAATCTGCATTCATGCAATTGTCAATCTCACATAATCCAAGAATGTGCCTTGAAATACTTGCACCTACCTGACCTGTTAGAAGAGCCAATCTGCACTGCCAGACTTGCTCAAATACGCTTTAATCAACCAACCAAGTGCAAAATGCCAACTTTATGCATAATAGTAGCACAATTTCCTAGTAAGCTTGGTTGAACCTGCCAGACCATCAATGCTACATTACGGTAGACAATTCTTTATTTAATTCTGTTTTCAGCAGTAACATAGTCAAAGCATTTTTTAATGTGTAACATTTAAAAGTTTGTCTTTTTGTTTTAATGAAGTTGTGAGAGACAGTGAAAATTGCAAAAAAAAAGTTTAGATTTTTACCAAAAAGGTTAGATTCTGCAAATGTTAGTATGTTATGAAAATGGAAGGTGGATTTAATACAAAAATTTATAATTTATTGAATTAATCAAATTTGAACATACTGTATGTGTCATTTCAGTGTTAGTTAATTTATTATTGTGGCCTGGGACACATTCATATGGTAACCCTGAAGCGCTTAATGTACTTTAACGTATCATTGCACTTACAACAACATGCGTAGCTGTGCTCAATTTGGGTCATCGTGTATAACTCATCTCCGGTCGTACCTGCATCCACCGTGTGTGTGTTTCTGTGTGTGTGTGTCGAGGAACTGAGCAGCACCCCCACTGCAGAGAGCAGACGACATTGAAACAGCAGACGCTTTCAGCAACTGTAGAGTAAGAAAAAAAAAAAAAAGACATTACAGCATACATTAATGTTAAAATGTTTAAAGGGTTGGCAGGACTGTCAGAAAGGTTTTGCGAGATCTTTTGTTTTACGTTTTGTTGGTAAATGTGAGATGCTTGAATCACACACGTTTCACTCCCGCTTGGTCAGTTGCCCTCATAGTCACGTACTGACGCAAAGTCTGTCACGTGGGACTGCTGGGATTGTCGCAACTCAACTGTCGGAACTCAAGTCATCGGTTAAAATTGCAATGATTGGTCAAAATTACGAGTTGTACCAAGTTCACGGTGACTGGTTAAATTTGCGTAAATTGTTGCAATTGTGACATTGACAAATCGTTGAAGGACTGATTGATACGTCAAAACTTCACAATGGGTTACATTTGTACCTCACGTCTTGCAATAAAGAAAATATTGCTCACCAACATCCTACTAAATTAGTTCATGAACAATTACATACCAATACTACATACACCACTGACCCATGAATTGAAAATGTACATCTAAAGTATGTACATGTACATCTAAAGTAAAGGCACAATAGCAGTTGGTTTATACATCTACTGTATAACAGTGCATTTTTAATAATCGTGGCATAGTTTTTAATTCCGCTACAGCAAGGACCATAGTTTTTAAAATTAAACATAATTATCGTTCATACATTGGAACGCGGAAAACTTTGGCATTATAGTTTAATATGATTTCTCTGGGCAGATCATGTCTGTTGTAGAATGTGGAAAAAGGTCTGTCTGTTGAGAAATGCCGTTCTAAGGAAACTACCGGAACCCAAGTTTTGGTTAAGTTTTTGGCTTTACAAGTAATCATTTAAAAGTTTGTCCTCTTAAATTAATGTATACAGTTTGAATAAATGTATTGTAATTAACAGTAGTCCATTATGCGGTTTTCTCTTAAACATTGATAACAGAGGGAGAGATTTATTTGTACTGTGGGAAAGACTTACGTTAACAAAGCCATGAAGCAAAAATTACCGTTTGTCAAACACACTAACACCAGTAGAATTTCTGTCTATTTCCCATTTTGCAGCCTTTAGGTATCAAAAACCGAGGTGCCTTTAGGGATGCCTATACCGTGCCTACATTGTACAAATATATATATATATATAAACACACTGTGAATTAGGCCTGCACGATTGTTGGAAAAATTGCGATCTGAATTCCCTCTGTTCACCATTTAAATTTTAAATCACAACTGCATCACAAACGCTAGTACTTTCTTCTGTGAGTTTTAAACTAACTGTATGAAATAGGGTTTAAAGCGCTCCCACGCGCTTCATTGAAGCCTCGGTGTGTACAGGCTTGTGGTGATGAGCAATGTGCTATAGGTGCCAACAAAAGATCTTTGTTTGGTACTGCCAATTTGTTTTGTTTTCAAGGTTCATGCGTGCAAATAACATTACATATCGTGAGAAAAAAATTGTGGCAGAGAATCGTGATATCTATTCTGAGCTAAAAAATTGTGTTTCCTATTTATTCCCAAATCGTGCAGGCCTACCTTTAATGTTTTAATATCAGGTCACCTTTTACTGTTAAAACTGGACAAATTAAGGATTTATTTTTCTTCTAGAGAGCACAGTTTGCTCATGATTTACAATTTGTATTTGATTGGTTGGTTTCGTAAAAATAAAAGATTATGATCAAAAGATAGTTAGTCTACAATCCATGTTTGCTGAGAGTGACAACATTACTGTTATGACAGCTTGGTAAATACACAATTGTCATGTGATGAATGGGGGCAAAGTTCGAGTTAAAGAACGGTTTCTTGCAGTGAATGCTGTGTGAAATTTACACCAAAACAGTCTGGAGTAGATTTTGTTAAATGTAATGTTGAATTGTGCATGTCAAACTTCAAATCAGCACATTTCTTTGTGTGTAAGAGAGTGGCTTGTCAGTACAAGCCAATGTATTCTTAAATACATTATTATTTAAATTATGGAGGTCCATTTGTTTCTATTTTTGTAATCCAGGAATGCTCAGGGTTGGCTACATTATTATGCAATTGTGTTTTTAGTTCAAATGTACCCTGTGTGGTTTTTGACCTTGAGCAAAGCTGTTTTGATTGGTCACATGCAATATTCTTGCCGAAAATGTGCAAAACCACAAGCAAAAGGAAGGCGAGAAAAGGACCCTTATGCTAGTGAACATAGGTGTAATGTTTAAAATGTTCAAAACCGCTTTGCAGCTGGTTTATGAAGAAGGAAATTAACTCACATTTGTTGGACCTGAAGGACAATTAATTTTAACACAGAATATAAATCAACTTGTTTGATTCAGGAAATCTCCCCAGGGCAGTTTTCAAACGTCTCCAACATTACTGCACAAAAGAAAGGAGAGTCTTGCTTGGTTGCGTATGCCTTTGCTGGAAGGTGTATGAGGTTTGGGAGGATTAGTGTTGCCTATGCCTTAAAAGATATTAGATGTTCTGGAGCTCGAGGGAATTGTTCGCTTAAGGACTTCTGCAGGTTAAATACTGATACAGGGCATTGAATCGGGTCATCTGAGTCAAGTGCTGTGCAAATTTATAACGCAGTCCTCACTGAAGCCTTTGCTGAGAAAATAGAAATAAGAGATATTCACATGCGGTCCCCCGACTGGACTTTGATTCAGAAAACGGCGCCTGTATGTTTGAAAAAGACAAGAGGACATGAGCTTTCTCTTTACATTTAGGTCTTGAGTAAAACACTTTAAACTGCCTTGTTGTTGAAAAGTGCTACAGAAATATACCTGCCTTGCCTTTCCTTTTCATTTCACAAAAACATAAAGGGAGAATGATACGTGTTGGGGATGAACTCAGTGGATATGTGTATGTTCTCTGTGTGTTTGTAGCTTTTGTTCTTTGCATTTGACACACATTTGCGTGTGAAATATAAAGAAAACAAAGTATAACTAGCATAGCCTTAAGCAGTATACAATAGTTTTAATAATTTAATTCAATTTTTAAAAATATATATTCTTTAAAACACAAACAAATGTAACTATGCACAAAGGCTTCTCTCTGGAGGTTTGGGGTTACAGTAGCTTTGATACTGAAACTAAACTGAATGCACACATTGTTTTCTAGGTTCAGGTCTATTTTTCTTTATGTGTCTTTTCTACATGTTTATGACAGTTAATCATCCTACTGTACTACACTTGAAGTTTCACAGCATCAAGTAAAAGTTAGTAGTTTTTTTCCCTTTACTGTTCAGAGTTCACTGTTCAATATGTCGTACATTTAGAATAGGCTGAACATGTGTTTTCATGTTTTATACTGTATTTCATGCTATAGTATTTTTTGTGAATAAAATATGGAAAAAGATTTGTGCCAAAATAACAGTGAAATGCTTGTTTTTGTATGGTGTGCTCAAGTATTTGTTACTGAGTTTATGTTTATAATGTATTATCATAACTGAATAGAGTTTCAAAAGCCCCATTGTCACCCTAATGCCCCAGGAATATCAACTTTACAAATATGAAATAGTTTAACTGTCACAAAGTGAATGTAGCTCAGTATTTACAGAACACTTGACAATGATGAACTGTTACGCAGGAAGGTTGTGCAGAAATGTTAGGACTTGTTGCATTTGCTGCACTTTAGCTTCAACAAAGATTAAACCCCACTCTCTTAAATAACAGCCGCTACCATCCAGCTGAGAAAGCTTTTTGAACTAGATATCAGGGAAACTGCCACACATATACTGTACGACATTGCAAAGTCAAATTGTATCATTTGTACAAGAGGATTTGGTTTGAATTTGAGTGGACACTTCACTCTCACTCAACAATTTCCTTTGTCATGTCAATGGCCTCTTCCTGTTGCCCAATCCCAATCAATCTGTCCATTTAAAGAAATTGAGGCGTAATATGCATTGCCCCGCAGCAGCAGTGGTGGAAGGAATAAAAGAAATAAGTAAAAGTAATATTACTTTTACAAACCTTTACTTAAGTACAAGTAAAAGTAAAAAGTAGCTCATTTAAAAGTTACTCAGAGCAAAAGCTACCTTTTAAATTTCCTTTTCAGGAACGAATGTGATTTAAAATGTAGCGAAGTACAATACTTCAAACAAAACATACTTAAGCAAAAGTAAAATTACAGATTTTTAAAACTACTTTAAAAGTATGCATAAAACCTATTCAATTACAGTAAACTAAATTAATGTAATCTGTTAATTTCCACCTCTGCTCAACAACTGAAACTCAGGTTTATTCAGTCCATAATACAGACAAAAATAACTGCAGAATTGTTGCTACTTAATGACTGGGAACTGAACTACACTGGAAACACCAAACAGAACGCTTATGTACTATTACCACATAATTTCAACAAAATTCTCCTGTATTTATGGTCTGAATATGAAACAATACAGACATGACTAGGTCTTGAAAATTTAAATATTGAGTGTATTTGATATGCAGGAGTTGGCATCAAGAATTAGTTTTTAAGATTTGGTTTTGCGACACATCTCTCAATAAAATGGCTTTTCTCCAATATTCTTTCTGATTTAAAGCGTATTTTTGTTGATAAAATATATTTGTCTTTTACATAGATCCATAATACAGAGTATATAAACACAGGAATTATGGCTTCCTTTTTTACTGCAGGTGAAAATCTTGAAAAAGTGCTTTTCCAAAACAAACCATCACAGAGTTTCTTCAAAAATGTAGATGTCTAGAAGTGTTCAAGGATTGAATTAACTTTTGTTGAAAATGTTCCATATTTTGATGTTGCGTGTCTTCCTAACACCTACTTGGTGGTGGCAGCCTCTGTTCCTTTCCCAATGTACTTACTTTTTTTCTTTTTTTAAATGAATGTTTTTCATGACCTGCAAACAATAAAAGTGAAACTAAAGGTGTATGTACCTCTATGTTAACTAAAATGCTTAAAATAAGTTGCATCTATGTATTTTTCCTCAAGTAGGGCCTTTTCAACTGTGTGAACCACCTGGATAATCTGAAGGTTTTTGTCACTTTGAAAAAAGAGAAAAACTCAGGAAACTACAAGGTAAGGTTAGATTAAATAACATTGGACTCAACTACTCCAAATCCCTTCTATTTTATTCCAACTTGGACAGCTTGCAATGACTTTAAAACAATTTTCAACTGTACTTTTTTTCCTTCTTTTTTTCCTCGTGGCTTCTCCCAGGTGACTGAGGACCTTGCTTGGCAGGAAAATTATAAAATATTGATAATGATTTCAAGGCGAGTGAGCATCCTTAGATGCCCCGTCTGTACTGTGATGCTTTAGTCAATAACCAGTCTGGCAGTTTGTAAACTTGTGGAGAAGATAAGAGTTTAATGATTAGAAGTTTTGGGCCCGCCTCCTGCGGCCATCCTCTTCCTCCCCTTCAAAGAGTGTAAGTGTGTTTCAAATTATCACCATAATCAATATATTGTTATCGTGTGATGAAGAGATAATATTGTAGTGAGATCTAAATGGTCATGAGGAGTACAATTTATTTATATAGAATTTTTCAGAACAGTAACAGTGTGATTTAACAGAAGGAATACATGTTATATATGTAAATAAATATTTCAGAAAATGGAAGGTTTAAAGTAAAGTAAATAAGTATAAAGTCTCAGTACAGTCTCTGGTTCAGGTCGGTGTCGGCATGTTCTGCACTGAGGCAGCAGAAACAGTGACTTCATTTTGCCACAAGGGGGTAGCATTGACCAGGAAGCTGGGGAGAATTTGGTTCAAAATCAAATCAAATTGAGGAAACGGAGAGATGTGGTTCCTATTTAGATAAATACTACTATTTCCTGATGATGCTTTTGATATAAAAACATGTATGCCGGTGACTAATAATATGTCTATGTTGTTTCACTCCTCACAAGGAAAACCTTCACTGTATGGGAAAAGAGGTTCTTGTATTTTGACTTTGTATTTTTATAAGGATCCCCATTAGCTGACGCCTAGACGACCAGCTAGGCTTCTTGGGGTCCAAAACGACTTTTAATCAGACAATATTAAAGCATTACATAACATATACAGAAAAGAAAAGAAATACAACAATATATGCTTACAAAGCAAAAGAAAAGAAAAGAAAAAAATACTATTAAAATGAAATGAAAATAGCATATCAAGCAAATAGAGACATATCTTGAAAACAAAGTTATGTATTACAGTATATTAGTCTTAGAGGGACTCGAATGTTTGGGCATCCCAGGTAAAAATTTGTATTAATGTCCATAAAGGAGCCAAGAAAAGATAAAAAAAATCTCCAAAAGACATCAAATGACAGATTAGACATTTGTATAATATTTAACAAAAAGTTAGATTTTATATCCATCATTTACACTTCAAAATAACAAAAAACAAAAAAATGGCGTCTGCTAAAGTTTGGGTACCCTGCCGAGTTTCTAGCATGCACCGCCCCCTTTGGAAAGCTGAGCCCTGACAGTGGCATGGCTTGTTCTCAATCATCATCTGGAAAGACCAGGTGAGGTCAATCTTAAGGTTTTAAATAATAGACTCATCTGACCTTGCCCCAACAATCAGCACCATGGGTTCTTCTAAGCCGTTGTCTAGAAAACTGAAACTGAAAATAGTTGTCGCTCACAAAGCAGGAGAAGGCTAAAGAAAGATAGCCAAGCCTTTTCAGATGCCAATTTTTGTTGTTCGGAATGTAATTAAGAAATGTGAGTCATCAAGAACAGTGGAAGTTTAAACAAGATCTGGAGGACCAAGAAAAAATATCAGACAGAACAGCTCGCAGGAGTGTGAGAAAAGCAAAACAGTCTTGTGAACTGTAAGTACAGTAACTAAGTACTGTAACTGCCAAGTACTTTATGTTTAGGCCTAACCCTTAGCCTTCCCAGGCTTTGGAAGCAGACAAATGTTGTGCTTAATGAACTGGAGCATTAAGCGGCGGAAAAGAGACGTTCACTATCCACCCTTGTAGATGGAGCTGACAGGAAAACTAGCCGGCAAAATGGAGCTACTGCAGCCGAGACTACAGCTAGCCGTTCTTGATTATTATTTCAGATTTTGGCAGTGTAGGATTTAGATCTAAATTCACACACACACACACACACACACACACACACACACACACACACACACACACACACACACACACACACACACACACACACACACACACAGTATTTTGACATAGGAACGATACAAATGTGTGAAAAAATTAACCATATCGACCAAAATTATATTTGCGGCAAATATATTGTGCACCACTAGAAAAAACGGCAGATCTTCTGGAGTCACCTCTAGATGCCGACTGTCCTCTGTTTGCATATAACCTGAAAGCTCAAGCTGGTAAAAAAAAGCACAGACGGGTGAAGAGATGCAGTTGTCTGCAGAGAGGTGAGGAAAGCAGAGGTGATTATAGTCTCTTTCACGCCTTGTTGCCTTTCCCAAATTGCATTTACAGGGGAATGGCACCTGTGTTGATTGGTACACAACCGAAAACTCCTGCACAGGACGATGGGAGCAGATTCACACTCCATCTCACTTCCAGTCCGCATATTTTTTATTATCGCCAAACCCCACACTGACTTTATTAATTGAGAATAGAGATGAGAACTATTGCAGTGATTCTTGCTCTGGAGGTGATCCAAAATTAGCCTACAGCAACTTCAACTTCAAGTATGTCTATGCCAGGTTGTAAACTTTTCCATTTGGTTTCTCTTCCATCTACAAATCCTTTTTACTGAGGTCACTAACCGGGTTACTACGATTGCATACAGTCATTGTAAGGCATGGTCAAGTGTTTCTAACAACACTTTCCATTTTCAGTTAATGCAGTCAGGAGTCTGGACAATGAGGGACTTCAGTGGGAGCACAGTGGATTTCAAACAACTTCCGACTACAGTTCAGCAGCTTGTGGCCCCATTCATTTTTATATTTTCAATATTGTTACTTGCAATGTGAACAAAACCTGCTTCATCCCATAAATGCCACAACTTCACACTGCCACCATTTCTTTGTTTACTTCTCCACAGACAGAAAGACAGACAGAGAGGGAGGGCTCAAGAAAGAAAAGATTATGGATAAAGCACTTGTCATCCAGAGGGATATTATTTCAAGTTGTCAAAACCCCATCCCACAATGAAGGGAATTCTCTATATTTCACTGAGGTTTTGACAGAGGAAGCCAACAGGCTTTTTATGTTAGCTGTCAAAAACTAATTTATCAGCGCTCCCTCGCATCAGTTCGACTTTCTGTCTTCCTCAAATCAAACTTTTGTCTCAGATACAGCCAACAGATCTGGAATGTCTACATTTCCGTCAAGGGTAGTGCTGTATTTAGTGACATACTGTAATTGTGAATAAACCCCTATTGTTCATATATTTTACTTTACAAAACTATATAGGAGAATGGAGTTTTAATAGAACCGGTAGTTTTCATATACAGAAATAATGTCAGTGCTAGAGTTGCAACATAACTGAAATTGGGGCCTATAGGTTCTCATAAAACAACAGGGGCACCAGATGGGTGGGTTTGGTTTCACGTTCACTCCAAAATTCATACAGTGTCATAGAGTGTAATAAAAGCTGTCAGTCACAGAGATGTATCCTGAAGGGCCTCTCACAAACCTTGCTCTAATACTGTTAATATTCGGGCAACAGTGTGATGTCCTAACAGTGACAAACTGGACTGTTGTTCAATACAATGGAGGTCATTTAAACTTTTGTTCGGCTCACAGTCTTTTTTTTTTTTTTTTCACAAACAATGTTCCCGTTACTCTTGATAATCCAGAGTCTGCACAGTGAACTGTTTTCATTAGCTATGTAAAGGAGGTCATGTTTTTCAGCTTGGTTTGTCTGTTTATCAGCAGGATTATGAAAAAACTACTGGTGGGATTTTCATGAAACTTGGGGGATGCATGGAGCATGAGTCAAGGAAGAACCCATTGAATTCCGAAGCGGATCTGATTCACGGGGCTGAAACCCAAATTATTTTTCTCTTTCATTAACATTGCGAGATAGGGTGTGTGCTGCATTCATATGGCGTCAGAATAATCCCAAAGAAATTAGATTACGCCTGGGAAAATCCACATAATTAAATAAAGCATGCCTTATCGAGGTCTACGTTCTCGTGCTGTTCTAGTTGTTCTAGTTCTAGTTCTGGTTTCAGGGGGTCACACCAGTGGCCTGTGTGTGTAAACCAGGATGTGTGATTTCTATTTAGATAAATACTTCTATATTCTGATGATGCCTTCAATATTAAACATTTTTATCAGTGAAAAACAATAATTTGCAATTTCACACCTCACAAAGGAAGCCTTCACTGTATGGGAATAGAGGTCTTGTATTTTAGTCACACTTGCTTTTAGTTACGTGGATTGCCATTAAACCTTTGAATTGGTATTTGTTCTGAGCCGTCTTGTCAAAAGTTTCAAATTGTTTCTGTCTGGCTTGTGTTACCATGAACCTTTTTTTAAACCAATTTGTTCAGCTTTTGGGTGCCATATTCTGTACATTGATAATATTGATACTGAAAACCGAGCAAATCAAGTCCTCAGAGATCTCAATAGAGATCTGGCAGGTTTAGAGGAGACATGATTTGTGGTTCTTATTTAAGGAAAAATACTGAATAAATGATATAACCTGTATTCTATTCAGAAGAAATGCAGAACATCTGAAAATTGTGAGAACGTTTATTGTTGAGAATGTCACACCTGACGTGACACAAGAAACCGACAAGACGGCATATCGCTCTGTAGTATTGGTGATGGAACTACAAAAACGTACTCCTCACAAAGGAAGCAGCTTAGGGGAAGCAGCTACGTCAAGGTTTTGTATTCCACTCTTAACCACTCATTCAGAATTTAGCTAATTCGTGCATTTTGCCAACCTCACTGTCTGAACTCTGGTTTCATAGTTTATCACATTTACACACTAATTAGGACGAGCTGCTCTACAGTACTTGCTGTGCCACAGTCACCCAACATTTACAAATAATGTACTTACATTACTGAATAATCCTACATCCACAATGGTATGTCTGCCTGTACCTGTTAAACATCTGTCTTACATCTACATGTGCAAACAGAACTTTCATTGTTTCCATTATGCGCAATATTAATTCTGAGCCATGATTGAACTTGCTAAAGTGGCCTGAAGGGAGCTGGAGGGGACACTTTGTACTGCAGTGGGCAGATGGCGGAGGAGGCCGAGGGCAGCGACACACACTGACAGACTCACACTTGCATACATGCACAAGTGTCGCCTCACATAGTTGATGACCCTTCTGAGTCCCCACCACGACACCAAACACAGCGCTTCATCCACTGACTGAAAATTAATGGATCACTGAATTAGTTGGGCATCTCTCACACTCACACACACACACACGCTATCAGTCGACCACCAGAGATTCTGGCCACATATCAGCTAAAGAATGACAGAGTCAGATTGGCAGTGTGCGTTGGCCTGGCGCTCTGTTGATGCCTGTGGGACAACATGAAGAGGCCTCAACCATTCACTGCATACACACAGATCGGCAGCCAGAGAACTTGTGTTAAATGTGTAAATTTTAATAAAAATTATCCTTAACTCCTGCAGGTTTCCATGGAGATATGACTAATTTTTTGTACTTTAAAAAAAGTTCATAATTGATTGATAGATAGATACATACATACATACATACTAGTGCTGTCAGTTAAACGCATTATTAATGCCATTGATGCAAATTTTCACATGCTGTTGCAACAACTAGTAATGTTAGAAAAACTAGACACGTGTAGTGTAGGAAATGTTTGTATCGTCATTGATATACAAATACAGGTTTGCCTCTCATGCTTAACAATATACAGCTGTGTTAATAACAATTAAAACTGTAGACAAATGTCAGAAGTGTGGAGAGAAGCTGTATCTCTCCATGTTCCTGGGAGCCATGTGTGAGTTAATGCGGGTGGGGCTGTACAGAGAGGTCCAAACATAGGCACGGCTTTACAGAAGAATGGGTCATGTAACGCAAAATTAAACCATATCGATATAAACAACATTGCTTTGTCTGTGGAGAGGCAGCGGATGCGAGGACATTAGGTGCACCGGTGCAACCTTGAGGAAAAATGTTAGTCACGCCCTAGAGCCCTGTGAGCTAACAGACACAAACTAGCACTGGTCACTGCTGTTGTCTGAAAAACAACACAGTAGGGACAAATTATTGCATTTACTAGTAAACTGGTAAACCTTGAGACCGATGTATGACCAACTGCTACCTCCCTTCCTCATGTTACTCTGTCCTCTGTGACTGTCTACATCTAGAAACTAAGCTGCGCAGTGCAGGGAACAACTCTGGGACATGATCAGGTCGTGGTTTATGGAGCGGTAGATTGGCTTTGCAAAAAACCCAAAGCCTTCGATAAATCGTCACATTTAAAATATTGCTTGATCTCGCAAATTTGATTGTGGGAAGCCAAAATTGTGATCGTCATTAAAATTTGATTAATTGTGCAGCCCTAAAATCAAGGGACATTCAGAATAGATAAAAATTGATTAATTTGATTAATTGAGATTAATTACGAGTTAACTATGACAGTAATACGATTAATTATTTTAATCGTTTGACAGCACTAAGATATACATACATACAGTACATACACACAAGCGAATAGAACTGCTCATAATATCAATGTTAGTACAAAATACATAACATCTTCACAAGACCTCTACAACGGACGTCTGTTTAATGGACAAAGACTTCTCATAAATGTCCAATCTCTCTCCTCCAATAAAAGAGATGGGTGATGTTAGTTGTCCATCTCCCCTCTGTCCAAAAATCACCCTGCGTTTCAGTTCATCCTTGTTTCCATTACCAAAAAGAAAAGGAATATTGTTATTTGGTTTTCATGAGGGATACAAATATGGCCTATGTGTTTTGCTGGGTTAACCTTGATGCGATTATGGATGCTAATGGAATCTACAGCACAACATTTACTTTGACTACAGCTGCCACGTAACGTGTCCATTTCCTTTTGACTTTAATCTTTCTTTTGAATTTGTTAGGGCTAGCAAGATGCAAAGACGCTGTTGCATTTAAAGTTTCCTGGCTGAAATCTATCCAGTTGCTTGATGGATAAATAGTTATTAATAGAAGCTTTGTAAGTTGACCCTGCTTGGTTGATGCCGTCCGCGTGCATACTTTGATAAGTTATGTTAACTGCTATTTTAGTATACCTTAATTTTGAAAAAAGAGTTTTCCCCTGTCTTTTGAGCTCATCTCTAACAAACGAGACTGTCAATCTGAAGCAATCTATTAGCTGTTAAGAGTATAAACTGCCCCAAGCAAAGCAAGAGAAAG
This sequence comes from Etheostoma cragini, assembly GCF_013103735.1. Taxonomy (NCBI): domain Eukaryota; kingdom Metazoa; phylum Chordata; class Actinopteri; order Perciformes; family Percidae; genus Etheostoma; species Etheostoma cragini. The sequence continues at coordinate 27,045,244 of NC_048416.1, forward strand.
AGAGAGAAATAAATGGAAAAGGACGCACGGGAAAAAAAAAAACAATCAAGAAGAGAGAATCTGCTCAGAGAGCTGACAATGTGGCATGGATGTATGTTTCTTCTAGTTTGATTAACGTGTTTTTGCCATAGGCTCTTAGACTCTGTAATGAAAAGTTGTCTTCTCAGCTCATTAGCTTCCAACACAACTTTGACGAAATTTAAATTAAAGGTCTACACACAACTTGCATGAAAACATAATATGCATTGACATTTGCTGAATGTCAAACACCAAACCACACTCAGGTAGCAGCAATAACTCATTATATTTAAAATAATCAGAAGTACAAGGGTAAAGGTAGTTCATGCGATACAGCTCCATACTACATTAGTATTCATTGTGCTAAATTGGGTTGCCATAGAGGCCAGCACTCTTGAAAGAGTTTAAAGAGACCATAGGTCCAGTACAAAATACAATTTTATTCATTAGATATTTCATTACAAAACAAATCATGCCATAACACCATTTACACCAAACTGTGAACTTTATTTATTTCAAGTGACTTCAACTGATTTGTATTCTGTCATTGCTGTCATGCTGTATCAATTCTCAATACAGGCAACAGGGCTGCACGATATGAGGAAAATATCTAATTGCAATTATTTTGACTGATAATGCTATTGCAATATGATTCACAATATTGAAGGGAATGATCAGGTTTGTATTATTATTCTCATTTCATTGACAAATATAAAGCGCTCCATCGTGATTGTCAACCATTATATCAATGGGCGATATCGTCACAACCCGACTAAGATGTACCAGACGGTCGCTGGTTGGCCAATCAAGTTAACAGACTCGGTCAGCGTTTTGGGTGCCCGTGGTGGTGGTGGGTGGTGGTGGTTGATTGCATAGACTTGAGCGGTTGCATGGTTAAATTTGGTCTCGTTCAGTAGCCTGGCCAGTAGCGTTCTCCTCGTGACAGCCTACCTACCATGCAGCCTGCAACATTCACTTCTCTAACACTTCACCTAACTACCAAGAAAACATGAAGTGTACTTGCATATGATGTACTTCCCCATCAATAATTTGTAAATTGCCATGAACAAAATCATCCAAGATGCACTAGAAACAACGCTTGATTAATAACTTCAACTTACCAAGAACCGAGACACCGCTGGATTGCATTAGACTCGAGCGGTTGCACGGTTACATTCAGCCGCGTTCAGTAGCCGTGTGCGCGATCTCTTTCGGTGCTGCTTGGCTCGCGGTAGCCCATTTCCTGATTGATCCACTCCAGTGGAGGTGCTAATAAGGTAAAAAAACAAAAACAGTAGGGAGTCAGTTCGTTAACGTATGGCGCTCAATTCTCCTGGTTCTGTGTCACAAGTCGGGTTAATTAATCGGCTCTTCGGTCAGTTCGTCAACACCAGCTGGGATGTCTCTGCAGCACCACAATACATTGAGAATGGTTTGACACATATTCTGCCTTTAACAAATATTAAGCCCCTCTCCGATATGGATATTGCACTAGTCCATATTGCGACTTTGATGAAATTTTCCGTCCGTGGTTCTTGAACGTATTTCCATTGTACTAAAATGCGTTCATTTTCAATGGGCATTAATTCGCTATAGGCCAATGTTGAGCGGTTTAAGCTTTTGTCTTTATTTGCATTTTTTCCCCTTACATTACTATTACTTTTATACTTTTTATACTGTATAAGTAGTTTTGAAACCAGTACTTTTACTTGGGAAAAAAACATTAAGTTGATCCTTCAACTTTTACAGACTTTTTAAACCCTAGTATCTATACCTCTACCTGAGTATTAAATGTGAATACTTTTGACACCTCTGCTATCATGCCTATAATGTCTAACCTCTAGGATCATTACTGGGGAAAAGGGCAATGGACAAGATTTCACACTGCTTATCTTTTTACGTTTTTAGGTTTTACTGAGTTATGTTGAGGGTATATTGCCTTTCTTATGCATCATTATGGTTAATCTATTTTACCATCATAATTATGGAGCTCTTGAATAAAAGAGACACCATTACACCTAAAATCGAGGAAAGTAGATAAAGCTAATGAGATAGGAGCTGTCTCATTATCTCCTCTTTACTTTAGATGAAGACAGAAAGACTGCTATAGAAATGTGCAACAAACATGGTAAAACAAAACAAGACAAGGAAGAGGTAAGAGGAGTGAAAGAGCCAGGGCAGTTTGCAAACCAGATGTAAGAATGGATAAAGAAGAGAGGTGACCTGTTGGGTCATTTAGCAAGCCGCTTTGATTTGCTAGATTGTTTACCAAGAAAAAGACTGCCAACACTTTTCTTCTTATTCCACAAATAAAACAATGGATAATGGGGCTTCTTCCATCTTTGACTAAGTGTAAATACAGTGCTTTACATTAACCTAGGAATTTGGAAGGCAAAGCTGGGAATGACGTCACACCCGAGTTGTATATAGTATATAATCCATAATCAGGGGTATAAAAGGCCCTTTCTCTTTGTTGTGCAGTGGTAATGTTTTAAAGCACAGGTAAAAACTCACACTCCTCCTTGATAAGGTGCCACATTGCTGGATTCTGAGGAAATGCAAAGCCTTATTTGGTTTGTTTGGGCGTATCTGAGCCAGTTAGAGTTGTGAGTCGGTATGAGGCACGAGGGGAAAAAGGAGAACGTTGTTATTGGCATGGGGATTACACTCCCACATAGGGCCCAAAGGCTCAGCTTTGTTGACGCACAGAAGTGTCTGACCATGGAACCGACCTTCCAAAATTATGTCTCTCTTTAGAAGAAAAATTGAGATTTATTTCATCTATGTACTGTAAATCAACTTGGAAAGCATGGGCTGTTCATGAGACAGGGAAGGAATAAAAATGCAAAAATCTGTCCATGTCAAGTATATTATAAAATGTATGGAAGTAGCCATAATTATCCAGGAAAACACATTTTATGTTTTAATGGAGAGTATGACAATTGCACATTTCTTATTCATTAGCAGTGATAGGAATAACGGCGTTGTAAATATTGGCGTTACATTTTTCAGTGACAAGTAATTGATTACTCCTCCCATCTTAATAACGCACTAACCATTACTGCCAAAATGCTTTTTTTCTTCTTTTTTTCACATCAGACTAACTACAGTAGATCTCTGAGCCGAGAGGCAAAGACTTTTTTTCTCACTGTTCTTTTTTGGTCAGTGGGCAGTGCATGAGACAAGCACATAAATGCTGATGATTGGCTGAGGTTAAGTAAAATGTCATGGTAAGCCAATCAGAGGTAGAGTTGGGCGGGTGTTCATTAGCACACATAGTCGGACACACAACAAACAACACAAGCGGGTCAGTCAACAAGAGACAGGTAAGGCGAGCTCAAAGGAGGGGCAATAAATATCAAAAGTTCCAAAACATCTAATGTGTTATTTTGTAACAATCCAATATATAAATATAATATCTACATACGTGGCATCTGACTGGAGGCTAGTCTCACCCACAGCCACATTAGAATTGTGTTTCTGTTAATTAATAATTATTGTATTAAGTGTCCATTTCATTATAATATTCAGATTTATCATATATAATTGAACATGAGCATGTATTCTAAGTTCCGTTAAAGAGGGGTCACATTTGAGCATTTAAAAATTTACTTGAAAGTAACGCAATAGTTAATTTCTGAACTAACTAGTTACTTTTATAATTTTTAACTGAGAAACTTTTTTAGGGTTTTTTTGGAAGAAAAAGTAATTGTAAATGATTACTTTTTAAAAGTAACTTGCCCAACACTGCTCATTATATTTTAAAATAGTGCGGCAATTAAGCCTTGTTCAAAATATCTTGAAATGAATACATCTTACTTCAAAAAACATGCTGTGGGCACAAAGTGATAGAAAGTCATTCCGATGCAGGCAAAAAAGACGCATTACGTAAAGAAGTAGTTTGGCATTGAAATTGCCCAGGGAAAAGTAAAGCCGTGGATGTTGGAGGATGCACATAATATATAGCTTTTTCCTCAAGGTTGTGTGTTTTTTTTTCATCTCTATGTGGCAGAGGAACATAAACTTAAAAAAAAAATACTGTACTTTACATTTCAGATGTGCTCATTTCAGAAGTTGTGTGAGACTGTGCTGGAATTAAACATTAACATTACTGTCCAGGTCTACGCAGCAGCATATGCAAAAGATTTGTCTTTGTTATGGTACTTTGTAGCACTTGAGCAAGATTAGGCAATTTATTTGCATTTCCTCTATATAGCATTCAGTATAGTAAGAAGGATATATGTAGGCAATTTTCTGTGATGGGGTTTCTAAGATGGCAATCACACAAGTATGTATAAATCATGTGAAACAAATCACCGTTACATATTCCCACACTTGAGATAAAGCCAGATGCATAATGCCTTTATTTCTCAAATTATACATTTTCTTCTTAGGCTAAGCCTCCACTAACAACAGGCACTCATAACGACACAAAAAGTATCAGAAGCCACACCAACTGAATAGTTATGTAGGAAAACCTGTTCTGGTGGTATGTCTATTTTGAGTCAATCCGGATCAATTGCTAAAATATTAATACTTCTGATTCAATTAAATTGCAGGAACTCAAAATAGACTTGTATGTGTAAATTTAGAGGCAAAGGTGTATGAATGTAATGATAGTTTTAACAAATCACTATAGAAATGAGTTGGGTATGTAATCAATATTGTTTTTTACACTTTTTGTTTCTTTTTGGCAGATCGGGAAAGACATTATGACGATGTTTTACACCTGCTTACGTTGTATTTCAGGATATAATGTGGGTTGTGTTTAACATGAAACAGACACACAAATGCATCTATAAGGCGCACAAACAGACACACCCGAAAAAAAGAAAAATATGCACATGCACACAAAATTGCTTACACAGTGTCCCCACACTCTCATATGAAAACCTTTTCCTCTGGGATCTAGCAAGTGATTTTTTAACATAATCACTGTATTAAATAATAAGACTTAAAAAAGATGTTTTGAGTACAAAAGAGAAGTTTATCTTTTCTTTCAGATGCTTGTGAGATGGATAATGAACGAAAGATCAAAAACACGTCTGAAATGCTACCTGTGTTAGATCCAAAGTTAGGCTCATCTTATTGGCACATGCAGCTCAGACGACTTAGGATGTGTAGACAACAAAAATGAAAAGTGATGTTGAAGGTCTGTCCCCGCCCGATCAACATTGCAAGTCTAGCAAGTCTTGAAGAACTGCTAATATTGGTAGGGGTTTAACATTAAGTCAACATCTCCTTTACTCAAGTCATGGCAGAAAAAAAAAAAAAAATCTGACAATGACCATCTGCAAAGACTTATTTTACTTATTGTTGTCAGATCCTAGTCTGGTTTAAGACCTCTGAATCACCGCCCGCATCTCTAATCTGTTCCGTGATTCAAATAGTTCTGGTGTTGTGCCTACTGATGAATGGCAGATGAATGGGGACGTCATCCTCCTACATAGCTAATGTTAATTCAGTCTGAATATCAGGAAAGTCTGATACCAGCATTATGCAAAACTTTTGTCTCAAATTAACCCCTTTCACAGAATCACTCTCTTCACTCTGCAAGTCTAACAGTCTAAAAGTCAGAACCGATTCACAACATTTTTAAAGAATGGACTGACGTATGTGTCTGATCTCATCTAATGGTCCTTCAATCAGCATTTATAGCCCTCAGTGTCACAAGCCGTGGGTCATGCAACTCAAGTCAAATAATATATATATATATACTGTATATATATATATATATATATATATATATATATATACACACACACACACACACACACACATTTCAGTTTTAAATGCAAGATGGTGCTTGAAAAGAATTTATAGTTAACATTCTTTAACTGAAATGTGCCTATTAAAATCTTCTTTCAGAGAAAGGGACATTTGGATAAATAAAAATGCAAGATGGTCATAATGGAAAACTGCCTGATGACACTTCCAAATGGAGTCTGATGTTCTCTCAGTTTGGGTTTTTCTTTTAAACAACAAACTACCAAAACTGAGAGTAGACAACTCTGATGCCCGGGAGCAGAGGAAGCCCGGCTACTGCTCACTTCAGTGGTGACACACTTAATGTTTCAAGCTTGAAATGGTGATTTCACATCCCTAGCGTTGCTTACTTTCAGCTTTATCTGTGTTTTTCTGTTCTACCCACCCATAACTTTTGTTGTAACTGAACTACCATAACAACATCCATACATACTATATGTAATGTGAAATGCTGAAAAGCAGTGCAGAACACACCCTAAAGTGACTGTGTTGATATTATTCGTATAATGACATCTGATGGCCAGAAGTTAAAGTCTTCCAAAAGTCTGATGGGATTTCCCATGTGAACTCATTTGAACACCACAAAAAATGATTAAGTGTAATATGCTCAACTAAAGGTCAGAGACAGGAATCGCAATGTGTTTAGACTCTCTGCCACTGCCAAAACCTCTACGCTGGCAAGAGGTCAGGTAACCCAAACTCCACAAAATAAGCAAACTACTTGAAGAGTCCATGTTAATTGAGTTTAGCCAATCTGAACCATAACAAACCAAAATCATGCAACAAAATAGACTTTTCCACTGGGGTTTGGGAGTGATCACATTCAACAATGACTATGTCTAACGTGAAGTGTAAAATAATTTTTTACTTCTCTTATCCTTGTTCATTAGATTTAATTTAGCAGAAATGGCTGCTATCTCAGAGTGACACCTGAATCTTACTTGTTTCTGCCTTTCATTCTATCTGTGTACATCAATCTTTCCTCTATTTGATTCTTCTCTTCTTTGTTGTCTTCTGTTATTGGCCCTTAACATCTTTCAAATGTATTTCTACCATCTATGTCACCCCTCTCAGACTAGTTTTGTCTTCAAAAAAATATAAAGCGGAGGCTTCTCTACTGTAAACACGGCTTGGCAGGCCAATATGTACATGCTTTCATCAAAATTAGCATTGCCACAATACAGCCATTAGAGTTATTAAGTCAATGCCATCAAAAACAAAAGAGTTGAGTTTACCAATATAAAGCTGAAACTCACCTTTCAGCATCTTCTGCAGAATGTCTGTAATGTAAATAGAACACAAATTCAAGAGATGCTGCTAATTCTTCAAATAAATACGACTTCTAATTCTACTTAGGCCAATAAAACTGTTCAACTCAAACAGAAAAACATGAAAAATTACATAAAAAAGCTTTCCAAACTTTCCAATCTAATAACATGAGCCCCTCTACAGGTTTCGTTTGCACCTGCTATAGTCCTAGCTCAGCTAAACCCCCTGACATTGGTTTATTAATCCAATTGTCTTTTTTAAACCATCAAACACTTAATCTCAAACGGAAATATTTTCTGTGTCTAATAAAAGGCCGGACTGTTACTTCAGCTCTTGACTCCTCGTTTTTCTGCTAGTAATATGGGAAAACCTATACTGGTGATATGTCTGTTTTGAGTCAATCTGGATCAACTGCTTTAATATTAATAGAAGGAAAAAGGCGTACAAAAAACTCTTGGAAACAAATGAGAAGACTGAATGTCAATATAACATGAGAAACTAGAAAAAAGAAATTGCTAGAAAGTTAGGGCCCAAACTGAAAGGTAAGCCTTAAAAAAAAACTAAAGCTTCAATTTTTTACAACCTAACCAAACCGACCTAATTTCTAGACACACAAGGGGGTTTTACACAAACATAGAATATCCCAACATAGACACAAGGGGACGCTTGACTAGTGACATCATTAAACATCCAACACACTCCAACAGCTCCAATATGTAACATGTTTACTGTAATAAATCCAAAAATGCCCCAAATGTGTCATCACATATTAAGGAAACATGCTCAGTTGAAATACTATCTTTTCTGACAACAATACTAATGCCAGTATTTCCTCCTTTTGCCATTTACGTTCCGTGACGGAATTTTTTGTTTGTGTTTTGGCCTGTGTGTTTTTCTCAACTGCCCAGTTTAACAGCCAGGACGGGTTGCCAGATATAAAACCAGCGTGCTACAGCTGTAACATTAGTACAGCCATATATTAGAGATGTAGTTGAAAGATGGAGACAGCTTAGAGCCCAAAAGAACAGAAGTTGGTTAATTTCCTCCTGAGCAGGCAGCTAAGCATTAGCTTCAGGCTACTTTATCACAGCTACAAGGCACAGACATTTCATGTAATTTCAACATTCGTGTACTCACATTGAATTATATAGATCTAGTACCCAAGTTGGTTACTTTAAAAAACAATTGAGATAGCCAGTAAAGTGATCCCAACTGGTCCTGGCTAACTCCCATTGTTACTAGAGGACCAAGCAAGCGGGTCACAGATGTTTACATTGTGTAGCCTGTTCAGCAGCCACATCCAACAACAGTAAGTTATTTTAAACCAAGAGTGGGGGGGCTGTAAATCAGAAAAAGATGGCTGTTAGTTTGCAGTGTGTTTAGCGATTGTGCAGTAATTCTAAGCCAATAAAGTGTGTTCAGTCGGGTGGAGAGGAGGGCAAGGTAATGTTATCTTTAGGGGTTCCTACTTTAATTCTAAGCCAATGAAGTGTATCTGTCCGTCGGGTGGAGAAGATAGGGAGATTGTCGTGATTTTAGCAGTTCCTACTGTAATTCTAAACTTAAGTGTTAATGTCAGTTGGGGACAGAGCACTGCATGAGCACGGGCTTTTATGACTGTCAATATAGCCAGCATCTAACAGTAGCTACTCCGCTGATTAGCAGTAATGCCTGGCTACGTGAGACTAGTTGTCAGTACATATTGCACCTTTAAGAGATCCAAACATAAATAACCTCAAAAGAAATGATTTACAAAGACAGAACCTTTAAGAAAGGGATACCAAATCCATACAAAAAGATTTTTTCTGATGAGGATTTACTGTCAAGTTCTGCTTCATGATTTTATTCATGGTTTACATTCTTATCTGGTGCTTACACTGCTGTTTAGATGAGCGGGGGTTTCATTTCATGCCATTTAAAAACAGGAATTAGCTAACTGCCCTCTTTATTAATCTTGCAAGTTGTCTTTCTGTTCTGTAATTACTAAATTAAACAGTGAAATCATACCCGACGCTTGTGAAGACCTCCCATGGACCAATCATGTTGCATTTCTCTTTCGGCTTGCGGTCATCAGACAGAATCCATTTATTTCAATCAATTCCTGCAGAGAAAAAAAAATTGCATTTCAAGTCGAATGGAACACATGCCATCACTGAAAAATATTAGGCCTACTAGTTAGATTGGAATATTGAACGTAGCCTTGCTCAAATGTAAATGTTATATCAATGAGAGGTGTGGAGTACATAGACTTGATTCTTGAACCGGATGATTTTAGACTTGACAAAAAAATAAAAGTGTAGCAACTTCACTTTAATTTAACTTCACTTTGACTTTAGCCTATTGACTTGGGAATTACATAGGGAGTATCCTCCTCAAATTTATAGATTAAAAAGTTAAGTTAAAGAAAAGTGTGCAGTGATTATCAATGTTTAAATGTAAAAACTTTGCTGTGATCAACAAAACAGAGACGGCAACATGCAAAACATTCAGTTCAGATATTACAAATGATTTGGACCTTTTCACAAAAGACAATTGGGGCTGCATGATATAAGGAAAATATGTGATATGCAATAATGTTGAATATCGTAACAACAACTTAACTTGTGATAAATAAAGAGATATTAAAGTGCACTCAGTTCTGCTTCCTTCAGTATGTTGCTAAAATACAATAAATTGTGTGTTGAATTCAAAACAAATGAAAATAAATAATTTCCAACATTCTTTTATTGGACAAATCCAACACTGAATTGAATAAAAAAGGCACCACTAGAAAAAAAAGAGATAAATTCTGCATGCGTGTACTGCAGCTGTTTATATCACGATGGCAATAAACAACGATATATTGCGCAGTCTTAGAAGGCATCATATGGCATTTTATAGCAGAAAAACACATGCATTTTTATATTGAATACATTTTAGGTGAGCCAGTTTCAAGGCCATGTATTTTCAATCAGGCAAATTCAAACATTAACATCAACCATAACCTTAAATAGTTTGGTTGACTGACCAGGACCTATGAGGTCTTACTCCTGAATTGTGTCATTCCTTCACAAAGTAGCACTCCCATCACAGACTGTAAACAGGAAAGAGCAGAAAAAATGTCAGTCAGTACATTTAAAAAAACTACGGGTAATCAGACAAGTTATGTTATATTCAATGCATTGTCATTAGCCCAATATTTTTCTACACTTAATCAGAGGACACAGTCCATACAAAAGTGTATCCCCCAGGTTAAATTACATTATAGCAGTCCATATGTACAGTATAATGAACAGTTCCTCAGGATGAACAGATAAGGAATAAACATCAAATAAACATAACATGATATTGAGATTAAATTCATCATTAAGGCCTTGTGGCGATAATGTCTGCAAAATAAATATGCAATGTGAGATATCATTTGACATATTATTTTCATATATTTCATTTATCAGTATGATAGTCTGCATTTATCTTGTAGACACGTTTTTTTTTGTTAAAAAAATCAAATACTTTAAGTATTTTATTCATTATCATGATAGTCAGCCCAAGCTTATTTTATTCCAGACGCGAGCTTTTATTTTGAAAAGTAGAAGCTCGAGGATGGCACCAGGTGGGATGGCATGAATGGGATGGGATGGCATGACACAGTATGCTCCAGGCTGCAGCCATACAGTCTTGGACAAAAGAGGTGTGCAAAAAAGCTTTTCTAAGTCATGCTGCCTCAATGGAATTGATTACAGGCACAAACGTCAACGACATGTTTTTCACCTCTGCTTTTCCAGCTATTACAAGTCAAAATGTTTGCTATGAAAGAGGTCTATATGTTAGGCCTACACATTTCAATGGCAATACCTTTGTTGAAGTGCACAAAATTACTTGTTTGAGGCTTTGAAAACCAAGTTTAAAACTTGCACTGAGTTGGGACTTGTGGGCAAGGCTTAATAGTGAGGACTTAAGGTGAGACCTTAAGTCGTCACTACTAAGCCTTCGTTCTCTAAAGGTTGCAACGTTAGTTGAACGTTAGGGGAACGTCCACTATAGTTTGCAACGAACGTTCGCTATAACGAAAAACTAACGTTTATAGAACGTTTTATAAAAAAAGAAAAGAAACTTTCTTATGCAACCAAAACACAACCAAACCAACCTTCAGTGAACGTTCCTGCAACCAAAAAACAACCCAAAATTGTTAGCTTTGACTTGACTTCGCAAATCAATTACTTGGTCTCACTTCTGGCTTTAATACATTTACCTGCTGTCTCAGAATTGTTATTATCTAGTAGTTTTACTGCTTCACATAGTTTTGACATGTCAACACAAAAATACAAATAGTTGCAGGTACTGTAGCAGTAACTAACTTTACCTTTTAGCTAGCAGCCCAGACATTTGCTAGCTGGTTAAATAAGCTAGCTAGCTTTTACCTGCCAGTTGATAGCTAAGTAATAACGTTAGCTTAAACTAGTTAATGCATGTAGCCTACACCTCCATATTTTAGTGGTAGTTTATTTTTAAGCTAACGTTGTATGACTTCAATAAAGCATGACTTAACCATGTATGTGAAAAAAAAAATAAAACTTCCTTACCATAAACACCCTCTCCACCATGGCATTCCGTTGCAAGACACGGCCACTCCACGTTTGTTAGCATTGACTGCTTATCCACGCTATCCCTATCGTTGCAAGCATTCTGGGTCAGGACATTGGTCAGCTGGCTCCTCCAATCAGAATCCTTGTAGGCAAGACATTGGTTGCAGAATAGACAGAAAACACAACACAGTCACTGTTTAGGACGTAATTGGTATGATTTCTTGCGTCTTTGGGGTCACCTGCTAGAAAAAAATGTATTCATCTGGAATAAGCTCTGTACAGGTGATGACATGAAAATATCCCTCCTTTCATACTTCGGTAACAGCTTTATTAAGTGGTAGCCTTGGCTAACTAGTTTTTGTTTATCAGAGTGTTTGTTTGTTTTTGCCTTTTGGGAAGTAAAGTAGTCAATGTTGACTGCAAATAATATGCAACAATGTAATGCATCCAACACATTACGTACAAATCAAATCCGTTTGGCGCTTGCAAAGTTTGATAAGATCTTCTCTTTTTCTTTAATTGCCTCAGCACACTAAATATTATTTGCGCATGGGATAATGACTTGCTCAAACAATATAATAACTTGCACTGTTAGGACTTCAGGGGCTCTATATATCCTTAGAGAGGCAGGTAGGCTACACAAAACCTAAAGATATGTAGGAAGGAGACAGCTGTAGGGAACCGAATTATAAGCTTGTGGGTTACAGATGACAAAAATGTATGGGCCTACCTCTATAACAAAATAATTAAATATTAGAAATAACAGAGTGGATTTAAAAGAGAACTCTATTATTAGGCTATACAAAATAGTCTCCTAAGTCAAAAAAATCGCCACAATGTCAAAAACATTCTCTCAAATCATTTTCAATGTGCTCTGTGTCTGTTTTTGCTTTCTGGACATGGATCGGGAGGTATTTCCCGAAGTGTAAGCATCAGCTGGCTTCCACAAACATAAGAGTATCTCAGATATGTGATTTGTGTGTTTGTGTGTGAGTGGGTGTGGGGGGGGGGCTGAAGCACAAACGTCTGACAACTAGAGCTTAAGGAAGGAGCCGCAGTGAGATTCAAAACACAAACAGACCCAGTTTAGGAGTTCTCTTGAGTCTTTTTGAGAAAATGAAAAATTACAGGGTTGGACATGAATCTATTCCCAGTGGAAATGAAAGGTTAGGATAGAGGGAAACTGGAGAGGTGTAGAGGCCACCCCAATGCTGAAGTCAATCTAAAAGAAAACTGACTGACACTCAAAATTAAATTGATTTCTTTTTTTAACTTTATTTTCAAGGGGATATTGAAGAAAATAAACTCAATATAAGTTTGCCAAGAATGACCGGAGGGGGACAGGTTGAAGGAGATGCTTTCCTTTAGGGAAATTAATACATTCAATGTAACAGCAAAAAGTCCTACTCAAATTCCATGTTCAAATTCATTGCATTTGGACTTAAAGGGGAGCTATGCCGTTTTATTTAACTAAATTTACCTCAACTGAACAAATTCAGAGTCATTGTAATGGTTATATGACCTTTTCAGGTTGAACGGTGGTCGTTTTGCATCCTCCTATAGTGCCTGTGAGTGGAAAAAACAACCCTTGCAACTTTGGGTCGGCGGGCCGCCGTCCTCAGCGTCAGGAAGTATCACGGGATATCAGGTCTCACGATGTACCAAATTGCTTTGGCACTGCACACATAGGCCTACACACAATGGACTTTTTTACACTATCTTCATGGCTGAGCCAGCAAAAAAGAAGCAGAAAGCTAGGAAAGCATTGCCAGAGGAACAGAGAAAGAGGAAACGGCAGACTGACCAAGCGAGGGGTCAGACATAGGTAAACATAGGAGCTGCCAAATATTCATTCCAAAGCTGTAGGAGGTGCTCCATGGAGAACACAGTGAGCAAAAATGCGAGAAAACGGTGAAGAAATTGCCAAAACTGCAAAGCGTCCCTTTAACTGCAGGAATTAGTTGAAGCTCAGTCGGTTGTGTTTTCAGACCTGTGGTCCTTATGAAGCTTTGGAGAGACCTTTACATACCACTCACCTTTCTTCTGCATAGTGACCATGTTGGACATGTCGCTGTCAGACAGCACAGTGTAGGACCTAATCCACCCATTTCTTTTATATTTTTAGTGGACACATGCACTTTGTGCCATTGCTTACCTCGTCTGCCAATCACAGCCACCAGACCTTAAATGCCAGACATGCGGGCCAAGGAACAACAATGCGATTGTCTTCTATTCTGCTTTCTATCTTATAATAATTTTTACCCGCCTCCTCAAACCAGAACAATTACAGAGGGGGCTGTAAATGGAAATTGTGAGTAGAAATCCATTCAACATAAGCTAGAGATGAAAAGACTTTGTGTGAATGAAAAGAATAATGGCCACTGTCAGTTTGATGGATTATTAACAGAGAATGTAAAGGAAAGAACGATGATTGCTTCTACTTAGCTCACATGTGAAGCTGTGGGGACCGTTTCCATTAGATGTTTCATTAAGAGGATTGAAACTGCTTCTCAAAGGATATTCATCTCCTTCTCTCCTTAAAGCATTCACATGGTATAGTTTTACTAGGTATTTAGTTGGCTCTTAAGTCACATCACATTTTGATGTTTCATTCAAACATAAAAGCTGGTGGAAAACAGGAAAAGGTGTCCAAATGTGCACAAACTAAACACCATAAAAAACTAATGAGGAGCTCATTGGCAGTTTAAGTCAAACATGGAAAAGCAGTGGTCACGGCAGGTGTATTGTTATGATACAATACAGAGGCTTTCTGGGTCACAATAAACCAGGATCAAACATGGATTAAGTGAGGCCAACTTTTGTACTTTTGAGAACCCAAATAGACACACAGATAGGGGTGGACAATGCAGCAGCCTTTACTCGGGCAAGTGACAAGCAAAAGGGGTTTTGCCACAGGAGATTAGTCCAAACTAACAACATTGCAAAGGGATTGAGGCGGGCAGGAGGTCAAATAGACTAGACAAACATTATGACATAATAATAATAAAAAAGACATTTTGTGAAATAATCAGAAAACATGAAGACACAAAGTAAAAAACATAGACAGATTGGCAGAAGTAGCAGCTGTGGTGGAAGAAGTATTCAGATCCTTTACTTAAGTAAAAGTACTAATACAACACTGTCCGGCTGCACCTTAACAATCCTGTATATTAAACGTTGTCAATGTAGACTTATCAAGATCTAATAATGCTGGTGATTGACTGTCTAACGTTCCACACTTAATAGAGGCATGCAGGAAATGTTACGCACAGAAATGGTGCTCGCGTAGTAGTAGCAGAACAATACATAAAAAGATGTTTGCCGTAATGTATAATGTTGTAATTTCTTATTGTTAAAATGGATTTTTTTTACAATACACAGCCTTAATCACATGTGCAACAATGCACTAGAGAATGAAAAGTTAATGAAAGTTCATTTTCGCCATAGATCAATCTGTGCACCTACAGAACGAAATGCAAAGACTTCAGGCTTAGTCCAAACAGCATTCCAACTGAAAAAATGTCCATTCACCCATTATCACCCAGCTTTAAAGAAAGACAGAGATCAATACTAATCACGGCTATGACTGTACAACTCAACCTAATATGAACCGCTTGTCTATCTCAGCATTCATAACATTATGGATTCACTTATTTTCTTCTATCAGCCCATGCAGCCACAATGTAAACTGACATATCTCCTGTGGAGTAATGAATACCCACAGGTTGGACTGCTGCTCCATTATTTGTGTGCCAGAACTTGATGTCAATACAATAGATTACCAATCAAACTCTAGGTCTTCACATAAGTAATTGATTTCAACGTCTATAAACCTGTTGTGAGCAAGCCCAGACAGAGATGATAATCATTGCCAAAACTAATTTGGTCCAGGTCTTACTGGTAATCTGTCTCTGTTTCTGTCTGCCTCTGTCTGTGTCTCATTGTGTGCTGTCTCGCTGTCTCTCTCCTCTGTAAGGATGAAACTATAACCCACATACTCTACAACTTCACCATCATGAACATTAGTACTCTACATTACGTCATTATGGCTGTCTTTCTTTTTTTCATACTTTCATTATTTCTTTCTTTAGAGACATTAACACTTAAAAATTGAGTTCTCACATCACAAATGTGACGACAAATGAAAATGATCGCAGACCCTGCAACGTATAGCCTAAATGAGTGAAATCCAGCAGATTTCCTAGCAGCAACGGCGAAATCCCGGAAGTGGAAGACTCAATAAGGCTCCAATTGAATACAGGAAAAGATGCTTGAATAGGTATCAAAACTCTTTCAACCCTCCATCAGTAAATCTCAGGACACAAACAGGGTGTGAAGTGAGGGGCTGTGTAGAATGCTCTTGAATGCACTTCATGTTGGACCCCGTCTCGTTCTCCTTTATGATTGTATATATGTTTTATCAGTTTTTTTAATCTGTGTTTTTTTAATTTGTCCAGTGTGAGGACGTAAGCTACTTGGTCCAATGTTAATAAGTCCTTATGTTCTTTGAGACAATTACCCGTATCATAGTATAACAGTCTTTTTTCTGCATTCTCCAGTTCATTATTTGAAAAAAACCCAGTTCACTGGGACATGATAGTTAAATGGGGAAAGAAAAATGAACTAATTGAATTTGTAGGTCTCTTATACAGTCTCTCGTTGCCTCCTCCATAGCGCTGCAAAGGAAGGTCTGGCTAGTCCACACAGCATTCCAGGATAGGAGAAAAGCGTGCTCTGGTTTATTGGCATTTCTTTAAAACAATCACAATGGTCTTGGGTTGCGCTAAGCACCGCACGGAGCCACCGTGCCTCTGCAAAATATCCTCGGGAAGGAACTTGTTTTTTGTGGAACAAGTGAACGTTTCAGTCGTGCAACAGAAAACTCAGATTGGACAGACAGTCTAGACAGCTGTCTGGATTCACCCTGCAGAGATCTGAGGGCTTGTGTGATGATGAATTTAAAGACAACTGCAAAACAGTTTAGGTTTGAGAATACATGTTTGCATGATTGTGGCGGAGCATTTCTCATGCAAACAAAATTTCCAGAATATCAATGTCACAAAAGTTGGAAGCAGATTGATTTTTGTTCTAACCAGGTTTGTTTTAACTATGTGTTTCCTCTCTCCGTTCTCTCCCCACGCTGTCTCTGTCCCCTGAGGAGGATGTAGTCTAACTGTTGCACTGGACCTTCTCAACAACTCAGTGTTAAGGTCAATAGACTCCCTGTGGAAACAATAGAGACTAGAGAACATTGGCTTTTAGAGGTGGAACATGAACTGAGGAAGCAATGAGGACAGAAAGGTTTTTACTAACACCAATAATGTGTCTCTCTAGTCTTACACACACAGATGTAAAAAACAAAAAATGTGGTCAAAATGTGGTGGTACAGACTGGGTGTATGTACACTCCTAATTAAATTCATTCCACACTAACTCAAGCATGTGAAGGTGGATTAAAGGATTTTTTTTTAATCTTGAAACAACCATCGGGAACTGGCTTCTGCTGCATTTGCCAGGACGGATTTGGAGACGAACACTGGAGGCAAACTTCTGTTCCGATTTTTGGATCATTTTGAACAAAAATGATTCAAAATGCAACAACTTATAATGACAGTTTAAGTTTTTAAAATCTGTCCTGTAAGATTTCAGTGTGAAAGACACTTGCTGTGGCCAGACTTTAAGGTGGACTGCTGTAGCATGATTTATTTTAGCTTGGTGTCTGTTCCCTTGGTGACAGTTTGTCTCTGCCACAGACAAGGAACAGTCAGAGAGCTGTCCTCGATCTGTAACCACATTAAACGCTCGCCAGGAAGGATTTTCTCCTACTAATTGAATCGGCTCGACGTGTGGGCTGGCTGCTTTGCAAACTTCCGTATCTCTGTCTGAACTTCTTGTCTTCAAGTCTCTGTAGTTTCTGTTCTTCTTTTGCTTTTGTTGGTTATGTCACTGTCTCTCCCCTTTCTAATTTGGAGGCGTGTTTACAGAAACACTTCCAGCAAAAAGAAAAAAACAACAATATGAATAGGGTAAGATTCCGTTTGCAAACAACACATTTGATAAAGTATCAAATTAATCAGTTTTGATTGACTTATACATCATCTTACGATTCTACATGATTTCAATCACAGCCAATCATTTTCCAGTGAACACCTGAAGAGTTAACATATATTTGCAAGTTTTACTCTGCTAAAAAGCTGGAAAGCGATCAAACGTGTTAGCAATACTGTGTGAAATTCATCACTGGGATCATTCTGACATCAGAGAATAAAGAAAAGGCTTCCCAGCATTCTTTTTGACAGCATCCAGGTTGCTGCAACTAAGTCATCTCAGTTATTTAAATATAAAATTGTGTTTCATGCATTTTACAGCAGTCTCATTTCAGAGATGGTGTAATTATGTTACTATATATACAATAGAGTGCACAAGGACAGCAAAACCTCCCAAAGTGGATTACATCATGCAAGATGAAAAGCAAACTCTCCCTTGCAGCTTCTCACAGTTTTTATTACTTGTGCCTACATGGGTCATTTTTAACAGACATAGATATCTGACTGTTTGACCCAAGGCAAACACCATGGGCTGTACACAGTACACTGTAAGAAATAAAATCCGTAGAAGAAAGGATTATTTCCTAGCAGGAAATTCCCACCACCTTTTCCATTAAATTCACGAAGATTTCTGTTAATCCAAATGTGAAAAAATCTCAA
The DNA here is from genome assembly GCF_013103735.1 of Etheostoma cragini. Classification (NCBI taxonomy): domain Eukaryota; kingdom Metazoa; phylum Chordata; class Actinopteri; order Perciformes; family Percidae; genus Etheostoma; species Etheostoma cragini. The sequence continues at coordinate 27,063,568 of NC_048416.1, forward strand.
ACTGTTAAAGATGTCCTCTGTACCTTTAACAGACATTTCTGTTAAAGCTTTAGTGTGTAACTTTTTTAATATTAATGAACGTCTGTTACATTTGAGCCGTTGCCAAATGAGTTGCTACACAACTAGTTAAGACTAACAGCTCCACACAACTCTCTCTGTATCTCTCAGTACGACTGTGTTCAGAAGATTGTAATGTCCGGTGACTTTCCCGTGGAGAAACTCGGGTGAAGATCACTTCTCTTCTGAAGAGTCCTTAATGTTTTGTTTTTTTAATCCTCCGTGTCCTCCTCAGAGCAGACTTTCCAGGTCAAATGCAACAAACTTACCTGCTCAGATGGATTTCAGTAACTTGTTAATGAAAAAAAGCAAACATACAGGGGTGAAAGGCTTGAAAGTGATCCTGTAATTAAACCAAATTATCTTTAAACCTGGTATTCTCCCACTATTTCATACCGCCTGTTTTCCTATTGCTATCATAAAGTACATAGTTGGAAATAAACACCTTTTTTGGCTTCTTATCTTTCAGTATGGTGCAGAACAATCAGCAGCTGAGATGTGCACTGAAAATAAAAAAGCATTAGCAGCTGGGTTACCCTGATACCCTGATAGAGAAAAAAAACTATCTTTTCTGACAACAATTCTAATGCCAGTATTTCCTCCTAATGAAATTTACGTTCCATGAAGGAATTTCTGTTTGTGTTTTGGCCTGTGTGTTGTGCTCAGTTGCCCAGTTTGACAGCCAGATATAACTGTAAAAATATAAAGCCAGCGCGTTACAGCTGCAACGTTACAACCATGAAAGCAGCAAACAAATGAACAGGATCAACGGAGATAAATTCTACCTGACCTAAAAAAAACAGCCATGTTTCTAACAGTTGTGTAATGAGAGACGTTACAAACCCCGGGTAAATATTGGAGATGTATTTGGACGACAGAGACAGCTTAGAGCCCAATAGGACGCCAAGTTGGCTGATTTCCTCCTGAACAGGCAGCTAAACATTAGCTTCAGGCTAATTCATCACGTCTACAAGGGACAGGCATTTTATGCCACTTCAACATGTGTTGTGTTGTTTACTCACATTGAATTATATAGCTAGAGTACCCGAGTTGGTTACCCGCAAAAACAACTGAGACAGCCAGTAAAGTGATCCCACCTCTGCTTTAGAATTCTTTGAGTATTTTTGCACAATGGACTTGATATTTTTATTTACATATAGATCCGAGCACTTCCACTGTACCACTGTACATACTGATTACTGACATGTGAAGTGATGTGACATTAGGGAGATGAGGTCTCACAGAGGATTCATACCTGGTCTTGTCAAGAACTATTGGTGAGGTTTTTTTTCTTCTTAAAACCTGCAAATCTCATCAGAGAGTGTTCCTCAAGATTAATGGCCACACACTGAAAGAAGACAGTTGAGGCATATAGTGATGAATTCTGCTTTCATATGAAAATATTTGTTTTATTTTAGTCTCCTTGAAGGCCACTTCATTATTCCAACCAATACACCGTCTGGGATGTTTCTTGGACTTCAATGTATCAGAGAGACAGTGAAGGATTACACGACTATCATTTATTACTTAACACAAATAACATAACATTTATTTATTTTACCCCTGTAGTCAAAAATCAGATTGCATCTTCTGAAGCTCCAACATCTCCGGCTACTGAGAAAAAAAAAAAGATTCCCTCCTGCAGCTTGTCATGTGTCCTAGCAAAAGTCAGGGAGGACATAGTTATTTCCCATCCTATAGAAGTACAGCCTGGTCTGCGCTGACCGTTTTGTTTCTTTTCTTGGCTGAAGAGTAAACTGAATGCAAAATTCGGACAAAAATTAACATCTGCAGTTTCTTCTAAAATATGACCCTTCTCTCTTGCGTCCTTTACATCATTCTTTTTTCCTACAATGGCCTTAGAACGCTGTTGGAGAAGAAGCAACTTGGGTTTGCCAACATCACGCTGACAAAGAAACTGGCAGATAAGTTTGTGATGTTTCTGGAGTGGTTTAAGGGTCTGGCTCACTTGAACTCAAAGTAGGGGTATGTGTCCCATGAACTAAAATGAGTTTGACACCTCTGCTTTAGAACATTTTAATAGCAGAGTATTTTTGTACTTTGGAATTGATGCTTTTATGTAAGAAAAGATCTGTGCACTTCCACTGTACCACTGTACATACTCATTACTGTTATGTGAAGTAATGTGACATTACTGAGATGAGGTCTCACAGAGGATTCATACCTGGTCTTGTAAAGAAGTATTGATATTTTTCCTTAAAACATGCATATCTCATCAGAGTGTTCCTCAAGATTAATGACCACACACTGAAAGAAGACAGTTGAGGCATATGGTGATGAATTCTGGTTTCCTAAGAAAATATTTGTTTTATTTTAGTCACCTTGAAGGCCACTTCATTATTCCAACCAACACACTGTCTGGGATGTTTCTTGGACATCAATGTATTAGAGAGCCAGTGAAGGATTACACGACTATCATTTAATACTTAACACAAATAATGACGTGGCTAACTCTAACCCTTTTTATTTATTTTACCCAAAAGTCTAAAACCAGACCACATCTTTTGAGGCTCTAACATCTCCAGCTACTGAGAAAAAAAGCCTTGTGTGGCTGAAGACTAAACTGAATGCAGAATTGGGACAAAAATCAACACTTGCATATTTTAACACTCAGGAGATAATGTTGTGTCAGAAAATAAAAAAATGTAAAGAGCAACTCATTCAACATACAATTTTTTAACTCCCTTGGAGCTGTCATCAGAGTGTTTGGCTTGATGTCTAGTTTGAAGAATTGCCAGATCAGTGCCACTAATATTAGACAAATCCTATTTCTGCACACTGACGCTCCCAAAAGGATGAAGCATTTGAATTTAACTGACCCCCTGACCTTTCCCCTGTATCCATTTTCGAGAAGTAAAAAGAAATCTGTTGTTTGTTGTGAGGAACATTTCTGCCTATGTGTGCCAGGGTTTTACGAGTTGGATGCGTCCAGCCGCACATTTTCAGCTATCCATCAAAAACAGATCTGCTTCCATCTTAATCATGGCAGCAGCTGTGTAACAGCTCACCCCCGGCTCTTTTTTATGTGCTTATATCTGGGAATTTGGGGAGCCTATTCTTGTGCATTTGCTGATTTTCCTTCCACTTTCTTCCATGTAAAACTGCAAGACAGTATAACTAAATAATGCAATAGGAACACAATTAATCAAAACCAATAGAATACAGCTAATAATGAAAATAAATACTAGTTGCAGCATGAGATCAACAATTTTTATTATCTTATTAGGGCCAAGAAACAAAATCATTAAATTTGTAATAATAACAATATAGTGCGAGACAGAGGTGAATTAGCGTGTGATGCTCTGTCCAGAGTTTTATGCATGTGTTAATTTTCAGTTGCTAGTAGCCAAGGAGGACACGGAGGATTAAAAAAAAATATTGGACTCTTTAGCAGATGTAATTATCTTCACTCGAACAACACAATCTTGTGAACATAGCTATACAGACTAATACAGAGAGAGATGTGTGGAGCTGACATTCTTAATTAATTATTGATAATCTTAATTTGTTGCAACTCCTTTGGCAATGGCTAGAATGTAACGGATGTTCATTAATCTCGAAAAGTTATGCACTAAATTTTCAATCAATAAAATCCATAAAAATCAATAGAGTAAAGCTACTAATTAAAAGAAATACTGGTTGCAGCCTTCAGCGTGAGTTTATCTCATTGGGTCCACAGAAAGCAGTATCAGAAATTATAAATAACTATACAGTGTAAGACAAAGCGAGGTGATATATAATGCTCCTTCTACTAGCACAGAGTGTCTCTGCTAAGAAGAAGCCCTTGTGTGCCTTATCTTAAAGAGTTTTTCTTTCTGAACGCCGGTCATAATCTTCCTGAGTGCCGCCAAGCCAAGTCATCAATGTTTGGCTTGCAAAAGAAGAAACAGAGAAAGAGAGAGTTTGGATTAGTTCTGCCAGCGAACCAACGCTCTCGCTGATACAAAGTCCAAAAGAAAGTCAACACCAGGATTATCAACATCTTTGTAATCTTTAATTAGCCTTTATCAGAACTGTTACATAGCAACAGAAAAAGTCATACACATTTCAGCTCCCTGAAAGAGAAGCCTTTTAAGTCAGTTTAATACATGAAAATACCCATTTTGTTTTCTGTCAAAATAAATACTGAGAGTTTTTTATAAAAGTTTTTGTGTTTTTGTCTCCTTTGGACAGTCTGTGGGAGTTTTTCTCTTATATACACATTCATGCTCTAAGCTGCAAAAGATAAATGAACAAATTAAAAAAAGAGAGGGATGAAATGGACACAGAGAATGACATGGAGTACAACTCAGGAAGTTGCACAAATGGCAGCAATTGTGGAAATCCTGCTTTTTTTTTTACCACATTTATATTGGTAGAATAATAATTCAGGTCCAAACTTGCCCTGTATCCTGCAGATCTCAGCAGTAGATACCAAACTATTACTTGAAATGCTTCACAAGGAAAGACATACACAGTGGCTGCATGAGAATGTATGCACCTGACATCCAAAAAAGTAGGTAAGATGTTAAATACATGTCCAATGAACATTTTCATTTTGCAAATAAAAAAAAGGCAAAGAGGCTGTGCTGAGAACTTCAGTACCAAATATTACCTGTGCGGTTACATAAAGTGTATGATCCGGCATCATGTGCTACACTGAATGAAACCAGAAAGTTGCAGATTATTCTGCTAAACTTTAGCTCACTGGAGATTTTGTGTTTACAGAAATATGGAATCACCTTCAACAGGGATGGTTTCCAATAAACAACAACACCCACATTATTTTGAAAATCAATTTGGGATCATCATCATGGGATATTTTGGTGGCAAAAAGTTATTAAAAGCTACCAATTCTGCTTAACATAAACAGGAAAAGAATGGATTCTTATTGGAATTTAATAGCGTATATATTGTCCATCCTCCTGATTTCTCCAACAATGCAACTCTCACCTATCACCAACAGTAGATGACTCTCATATACCATTTAGTTCAGTTTTTGTGGCTCTAAACCATTCTTCTGCTTTGTATAAATGGACAAGAATTCCGCAAAGTCCTTTAGTTGACCACAGCTCACCTCCAGCACTCTAAGCACAATGTGCGTGAAGTTTTTTGCGCTAACTTTGTGTTTTGAGTCCCACTGATAAGCAACAAGACGCTTGAAAGCCCACTAATGAACCGGGGAGTTTGAGGACTTTCAATGGATTTCAAAGAACTTGAATTCAAATTTCTCCACAGGTGGACAGATGCTCTAACTGTTTCTTTAAACAAAATATATAGATTTCTAACTTGAAAGTGGCAGCAAGGTTTTCATTTTTTCACTTATCCCTGAAATAGTTACAAGATCTATTAAATCTCAGATACTTTTTTAGTATCTCATTATGTGGTCTTCCTTTTACTTTTAGGCTCATTAAATTCCATGAAAGTAGGCAAGATTGACTCCCCCCCCCCCCCCCCCCCCCCCCCCCCCCACACACACACACACATAGACACACACACTCATGCACACTCATTCACAAACATTTCCACAAGAATGGACATACACATTGTGTACCATTAAGCTTACACAAATGCATGGAGTCTGCAGCTGTGGAAGTGGGTGGCTATTGAACAGCAAAGTGACGAGAAAATAGGCAGAATATAGCAAAACAAAAAATGCATGACAGTCAAAGCCACAAAGCCGGTCTCCTTTCATAATTATAGAACAACAACGAACATGTTTGTTTGAAAAGAAAATTGTGGGTTTAAAGATGCTGAAATCATGAGTGTGCATGCTTTCAAAAAAGGCTGAATTTGCAACCTCTAAGGGCTGAAAACGTCAAAGTGGAACGGTTTTATTTAGTTTATATCTTTGTTTACAGATGTTTGTGGTCTCACTATGCAGCAAAAGGTCATGTTAATGTTAAGTCCATCACGAGGACACACAGTTCTTGCCACTAGAGTGCATAACGAAAGAAATGTTCTGACTCGTATTACTAACCAATTTTAATCTCCGTTTACACAATGTTGGAAATCCAAAATCATCAGGAAGTAAAGACCACATTTTCTCTGAGAGCAAAACATATTAGGTGAACTTCAGTGAAACTAACTGATATAGCAAGTTAACCATCTAAGTCAAAAATTAATGAGAAATTCTCATTTTATTATATTATGCAACACAGTCTTATGGCAGTTTGGGAAATAAATGTATTGAACCTCTAAGGAATTACACTATTTGGGCTTAATAAACTCCTAACATATCTCAGACTGACTGTGCTACATTGATCCTTCCTTAAATCACAAAAAAAGTGCTTGTGCATATGTCATGGAGAGGCCACAGTTTGAGTCTGTTTTGGAAAAAGACAGAATCAAAAACAAAGAAATGTATAGCTGATATATTTATGATTTATAAATGTATGTCTAATTCAGTTAATTCAATTAACAAATCTAAAAAAGTCAGCAATACTGAAGCAGCCACTAACATTCAGCATTTAGAGGAAGTTTTTATATTTTAGTTTTTCACGTGTCAAACTGAAAAAGCTAAGGTTTGGCTCTCTTCCTAGAGCACTGAGGTGAAGAACATCACCTGGACCATTGAAAATTAAATTACTTGAAATTGCAAGGAATTTGGGGTAGAAGGGGAAATCTTTTGACATCTGATATAGCTAACCGTGTGCCAGGCTTGAAAGGTTGAGTGTAACATCATGAACTCAGGGCTAAATACCGTCTGGGATCATAAGTGTGTTTTTATCAACTGGTGTAAAAACCAAAGTGAAAAGCAGTTTGTTTGAATACACTCTCCCGAAATGGTGGGATGTCGGGCTACCAGAAAGTGTCCTTGAGTAAAACACGGAATCCCCATTAGACTGAAAGTGATTCTCCATCCCACATATGTATTCAGCTTAGAGTATCAAACACACCACCAGTGCTTTAAAAGCAGTCTGTCAAGAAATTCCTCCCTCCTTCAGACAGGCTGTGGTTGGAATTCCAATTTTCATAGCTAAAAAGTAAATGTCAAAAAATGTCCATAGAAACTTTTCAAACCACACAAGCAGCATGTTCCACTTTTTTGTTATTAACCTATAGCCCAACAGACCCTCGGCAGAACCTGTCTTTCACCATTTTTTTTCTGAAAAGAAATCACTCTTTGGAAGAATATTGATGGGCAGAAGAAAGTTGGATTATCCCGCAGGGATGTTTTGAGACAATTATGAGGACATCTAAGTCACCATTTCAATCCACTGTAGCCAACATAAATCAAGTTGATGGAATGAAACTTCAAACTTCTTGCAGCAGCTCAGAATGGGAATAACACACAGAATAGATTTAAGATAAAGTGTTTTTCAAAATCTCATGGACGTTTTTGTGTTGCTCAAGGACACATCAGCATGGTGAACAGCTGCCTGCAGTTGAACACGATCTCTATGTTAAGACTGGTGCAATACATCAACTGGCATTGGCAGTAATTATTTCAGTTATTGTACATGGTCCAATGTAAATGACTACAACAACAAATATATATCAACAATTTACATTTTGGATCAATCAATTTAAGTAAACTCTGTCCTTAATGCTGACTCTCTGGTCTTATGATATTGCGTCTTATGGCTGAAAATGATTTCACCATCTACAATGTGCAATGTTGTCATTCCTGATGGCTTGACTGAAGCAGCAAAACCTCCTCTCACTCTCTCTCTCTCTCGGATCTGTGATGTCTGAGGCTCATCTCAATGTAACTGGAGTAACATGAGAGCTGGTCTCTTTTTTGAGTTTCAGATTGGATATTTCCTCTGAACTCTGACTTGCTAAGTCCAGCTCAATTGGCTCCTCTCTGCAGGGTTTTGTAATTACCTCGCCCGCCGAGTGTTTCTAGTCAAGAGCTTTTTGGCTTTTCTTTGCTCCAGTGAATCAGTTCTCAACTGTGTTGTCATCTAATTAACTGATTTGAGAGGGCTGTGTTTGTTCCTACACTATGCAGCTCTTCTTTAGAAGGTTCAGTTGTGTTCTCTAGCGTATCAAGACTATCTCTCCACCGTTACATATTCCATATGTATGGGGATGATGCCCCTGATGTCAGGTACGTGGATAATTCTTTAAGACACACTGCTCTATACTATTTCCTAAAAAGCAAATGTCCTGGCGTGGACTCACTGATAATTTGACCAGAACCGTCTCCGAGCTGCCTACAGCTCGTAGAGATAGTCTCTTCACTCACAGAACTAAGGTTATAACGTAACCAAGCATTGCCAAACTGCCAGGGATTGGCGGTGCTGTTTGTGCCAGTGTTACAAACACAACCACATTGGCTGACTTGCAACAAATGCAGGCTTTGCAAGGGTATAAGATGATTGCCAAAAAACATTGTTACCATGGAGAAATAACCTACCAACTTTTTGTGCTTTAAGTTTTATGTATGATCCATGAAAAGTTTGGTAGCGATCCTTTGCAGGGTATTTCTAGAAAATAGTAATTTAAGATCTCTCGCTCACATCTTAACATCTACAACCACATTTAATTCCATCTTTTCAAAGTCAAACTTTGAACTATGCTTTTGATGAAGTAATATTTTAAGCTGCATTGATGGTTTTTGACCACAAAAAACTAATGCTGTGAAGCACAGGCACAGTCCTGACATGTCATTACGTTTTTAAAGTTTGGTATGGCTAATGAATTAGCAAGTTTGCACATTGAAGTCATATTGGATCATTGTAAGTCTAATATTGACCCTCTTTTTAAGGCCCTGACACACCATGGAGACCATTGGCTGTCGGTCCAAGTAGTACCATCGCTGAGTGACCTAGTTGTTGCAGTGTGCCCCGCACCATGGCCACGAGTCGGCTTTTGTCTACATTTTTTGGCCGATTCAACGCTGGCTAAATAGCCAATCCATCAGATTTGTTGTTCAGCTTGAAAAACGGTAGCGAGGAAAGCAAACCAATGACTGTGAAAGCGCAAACAGAAGGCTCTTCTCATTTCCAAAATTATGTTTGAATGTTTCTTCTAGAAAACACATAGGTTTGAAAGATTGGAATATCTATATTTGCACATTGTCCACTAGATGGCAAACGTAGTATGTACAAAAAGCTACATAACTAAAGTTCAGGTGTATTTCTTTTAACATTAAAATGTCTTTTGAAAGATTGACATATACCGACACCACACAAAATGTGTTTTTTATAACCTTGATAAACTAATATCCTATGCCGTGAAATTTAATATTAAGACTGAAAATGCTAGACCTCTCTCTGAACCGTGCTTGGTACTAGACGAATGAAGCTAACTAGCCGGCCGGCCAATAAATTAGTAATACACATTACACATAATGCACATTGCTATCGCCTGAGTGACAATTTTTTCCAGCTGATTTTCTGAGCAGCATAAAGGCATGTTGGGTGGGTGGAAGTAGCGAGCTGACGTTAGCTAACTAACGTTAGCCAACAGCCGCACAGTCCCTCCGCTCCCCACCGCAGGGAGACTTTGCAAAGAGAATGGAGGACAGCCCGGTCTTTGCGGTGTGTTCAAGTGCAAACTTTTTGCCATGACAAAGGTGTTGTGAGGCAAAGTGAGGCGACGCCACAGTCTTGGGTGGGTCAGGGCCTTTAGATCTGGTTTGGTCTCCACCAACTCCTCAGAAATGATCAGGATCAAGATGCATCTATCTGTTAGCTGCTAGGCAGGAGCTTTACTTTTGGTTTATTAGATTAATTAGACTGATTCTAAGCACTGAGGCCACTCAACCAAATAGTAAATGTACTGTAAAAACAAAATAAGGAGCTAAACGGGCTACAAAACGTTTCAGCTAATTACCTTCCCCTAGAATTACTGGCCCAATCTTCATGAAACTTAGTGGAAGCTTGTAGCATGGGTCAAGAAAGAACACATTACATTTTGGAGCAGTGCTGAATCATGGAGCAGATAAAAAATATTTTTCATTTTATTCAACAATGGGGGAAATAGGGCATTTGGCCTTGGTGGAGGTTTCTGCACTCTCAGAGTGCCTTTCTAGTTCTCTATGGGTTCGTCACTGGGAGTGAGCCCTTCACATTATACAGAGACATTGATCCATAATTAATACAAAAATAGTGATAAGGCTTAGCACACAGAGGTTGCCACTATGCAGCCTCCCCTCATGCACTACCCTTTCTCCATTCCTACAATACTCCTACAATATTCTGTTTTTCATGTATTCAAGCGGCAGCAGCCTTATTAACTGTGTGGAGAGTAACTGGTGGTGGTTTATTAGTGTTTTAAGGTTAGGGTTGGGTGCCTTGAAGTCACCAGTCGCAGCGCACCCTGGAAGGAGACGTTAGGGGCTTTAAAAACCATTGAGCTAACTGGTGACTAATCATATGGTTAGATTCACCCTGGGACTAGCCTTTTGGATGAACATACAAGACGGAAATTAAAGGGGCAGGTTCATTATGCATACAGGAAAAACAGTTGGCTTTTGTGCTCTCCATTTCCAAGAATATGAACACATAGAAACATTTCTGGTACATTCTTCAACATGGACTCATGGCGTGTCGAGATGGAGCAGAACTTTACATCACACATGTGGACATGTACATACACACTCAGAAGCCCGCTTGTATGAAAACATACATCATCAGCATGGAAACACGCATACATACACGCACAGACTGCAGGAAACTGCAAATGCAATCACACACAAACACACACACACATCGTAACAATGCACGTATTGCTCAAACATCATCACAACTCCCAAATCATTCATGTGCAGCTTTTATGTGTCGTGGTCATTAAACTTCTTATTGCGAGAAAAAAACAATAATTCAGACGGGGCCTTACGGAGTGATGAACACGGAGTGTGAGCTAGCAGCCTCAATAATAATGCACTTTGACAGTTCAGGTCAGGGATTTAACGCAACCTTGCAACCGCATTTTCCTTTTAGCTTAGTGAGGATTTAGAAAAGCTGAAAAACTTTGACCTGGGATACTCAAAGGGTCTTTAGTTTTGAATCAAGGCTCAAACATGTGATGTTCAGCAAAGGAATTGTTGTTCTAAACTCTGCCTCTTTTATTAAAGAAAAACACTTATTTCGAGAGCTTTGTTTATCAGCTTATTATGCTCATTTAACTAGGAACAACTTTCTAAAATCTACCTCCAATCTTTCTGATTTTGTACTAGAAAACAACAGGGAGCATCTTATAATAATCACAAATATGTCCTATTTATGCAATATCAAATAGCTTTGGCAACATGATTTCACTTCCACGACTCCCAGTCAGTCATCAGATCTCGTGCTGTGAAATTCTCCTACACATTCCACCGAAGCTGCCGGTTCTCCACATGACAAGCTGGACTTCACAGCTAGCTACCAGCACGCCTGTTGATTGGATCACCGTCGCAATCTGGCTCTGATTCAGTTTGACTGGGACAGCTCAGTCTCTGGGGCCAGCGGATGGGAGAACCAGCATGACAGAGAACAGCATCAGAAAGACTGAGAACTGGGTTTGTTCCAGTCCACTAGGTCCCTGCCACTGAAAAAAAAAACAGATGCAACCATTGCATTGTCACATTCGTCACGTAGATCCTTAAAGTCCCATTGGGGCTCTGTTTTATTTATTTAATTTTTTTTTAAAGATCTGCTGAGTTTGTGGCATCTGTGTTGAATCTGTGAAGGCTGCGGTGTGTTTCCAGCGTCTCTGTGGTGACGGTGTTAGAGCCGAGGTCATGGGAGATGCGACTGAGAAGTTGTTGGTCACAAGCAGGACTCGTGGGACTCTGTGGCGGTGTGCAGAAACTTTTTCTTCTGCTCCGTGTGGTTCCCGTTCTGAAGGACAGAATATCTGAGAAAGAAAACAGAGGACAAAAACTGTAATGAAAATAATTGTTAGCCTGTGCAGCCCTCCGGATAACAAATATTATTGATTTGAATCCCATTTCCTGCTGAATCTGTATTTTTACTTTAACCTTTATTTATCCAGGTAAGTTGATTGAGAACAAATTCTCATTTGCAACGACGACCTGTCACGTTCACACAGTTCCACTTTCAAACCTGGAAGCTGCCCAGTAAAACCACAGTCTGACCTGCTGGCCACTGATCAGCTCCAGTGGGGCGTTTAGGGTTAAGGGTCTTGCTCCAGGGCAACTCCGTGGTGCACCAGCTGCTCTGCCCCACCCAGATTTTACCCTGTCAATCTGGGGATTGAGCCGGAAACCTCCCGGTCACAAGCTTGCTTGTTTAACCTTTAGGCTACCTAGTTATTTTCTTTATTGTGTAAAATGGGGGCCAATCTTATCAATACTTGATTTCGCACAGAGAACCAGTCACTGTATCAAAACATAAAGCTCTCATGTGTTTCAAACAAATATCTAGGCCTTTACGTAGACCACAAGCATCACAGTAGCTGTATAGGGTCTCACCAAAGAACAAAAACACAGTAACAAGCCCAGAAAAGTTTGAGATGGTCAAACTGCAGTAGAAATAAATTGAAAATCTGAACTTTGTTGTCATGTCCTCTGCAATTTTAAAGCCACCACCTGGCTTCCGTCAAAATAAATAGAGGTGGCAAGAAGCTGCTGTTACAGTCTGAAAGGGTGTTGTGGGGTACTGCAAAGAAGAAAAGTAGCACTTAATTCTCAAAAAGCCAAGGTTTTCCAAACCACATGAGCTGGAGCCGACATTTACCACTGTTACCCAGACTGAACTCTGACAGTAGAATAAGCTTATATTCCAACATTGCCGTCAGTGTCAGACCTGGTCTAGCCCTTGTGTCGTCCTCCCGGGTGAAAACTGAAAACACTTTTAATGTTTATTTAATATATTCTTTCTTGCTCTATTCAAAGTTTTACAATTGTTTTTAAAATTCTTCAAAATTCTTTCTTTTCAATACACTTGCAAACATTTCTAAAATCCTGTTTTCACTTTGTCATTATGGGGTATTGATTATAGAGTGACAAGGCTGCAACATAACAAAATAAAAAAAGGGAAGGGGTCTTAGTACCTTCAAAATCCCCCTCTCTACTACACCACCACGAATTTGAACAAGATAAGCAGCTTAGAAAACATATGCAGCCAAATAAGTGCAATATCAGGAGGTAAGTCAGTATGTTACGCTAATTTACGAGGTAAGCAATTCCAAATTGACAAATACATATTGTCACTGTCTAATAAGAGCTTTGTATCTAAAGAAAATGGGGAAAGGGTTAAGTTGTTTTCTTTTTATAGGTGGACAAAAATCTAATTCTTCAGATAAATAATCCATTGAAAATAGGATGTATTTCTTAGGATTATGTCCAAAATGATTTGTCACAAAGATGAATACAGTACATGGCTAGAGTTGCATGGCTTTCACAGGACAGTGATAATATACAGTTAAATACGTCAATCACAGTTGACTGAAGAGACAAACACATTTTTCTCTGCTATGAATTAGGCCAGTGTTACATTTAGCAAAACACAATGATACAAAGAAATCATTTTTATGCTGTATGGTACACAAATTTGCTCAAGCAAGAAATTCTAATCTGACAAAAGAAGCATTTAGCAGAAAGCACAAAGGACAAATATGACGCAGAGCCTAATTACATGTCCAACATATAAGTAACTGTAATTAGTTCAGGCAAACAGTCTTGCACAAACCCATTTCAATGTGACATTAGCGCGCAATAACAGCCAACCCGGCTATTTGAAGAGCTAGAAGCACATTTGTTAAAGTCAACAGAAACTCATTTGGAAGGCGTAATAGGTCTCATTTTTATACAGTCTTCACTGCAATTGGATGAGAAGAATGACTCTCTATGGTAGACATGCAGGTATTCATGGATGCATGTGTGTATGTGGGTAGGTTCAGTGAATGATTATGTAGATTTTGTGTAGACATATCTGTGAATATGTACACATGTATGTATGTATGTATGTGACCACAGAGGCCTTACCGCGGGCTAAAACTATTACAACCTGTTTACACAAACACCCTGACCAAAGACACTTCCTGCTGCCAAACTGGCCGGGAAATTTACCTTCCAGACAGCCTCGAACATTAAGGGCTTTTCGAAAGGAAACAGGCTACGGATCCTCGCCAGAGCAGAACCCAAAATTGCTGCCACATTGCAGCGTTAAACCCTCAGCTGGTCACAGTGTGGTTCTGCGAGTGGGACGGCATCGCTGCTTGCTCTTTGGAAACAAAGATGTTGTGGAGCCATGTTTGAAAGGACAGCTGGGGAAAGTCAATTCCATTTTTGTATTGATCTTACATTTATTAAATCCCAGTAACACATGTTTTTAGTGTTACATGTCTTGCAGGAGCTTTGGGTTCAACATCGGTGGGTGGGGGTGGGGCGGGTTAAGATCGCCACTTTTAAGCAAAATTGAAATTTTGAGCGTTTAATTCCTTGCTTTTGGTGAATCAAGCTATGGTGCAAATGTCTTTATTTATGTAAAGGAAATTATAATAGTTTTTTTTGGGGGGGGGGGTGTTGCACTGGCCAGTTTTGAATATTGAGGGGGTTGTCACCCCCCCCCCCCATCCCCCCTCTATATGACACCTATTGAGTTCAAGCTAATTAAACATCAAATCAAGTGCACCATGTACTGTAAGCAGTTACGGTCATTGTACCACTTTTCTGCTTTTTACATGAATCTTTAAATGCTTCATGCTTCACAACACTAAAATGGCTTCAAATGATGATATAAATGATGCTGCCATCTGTGAAGCGATGTGACAGCACACCAAATGGTGTTTCTAGAATGGGGGGGCTGCAATCTGCTTATTGCCGCTATGTGATTTTGAGGATTTTCAGATAAACTGAAAGGTTAAATGCTTTTTTCTGCCAAAAATATTTTTGCCAATGTCTGTTTCCTTTTCCTTTGCAATTCCTGTACTGTCAAATTAAACAATGAACCAACCCTGAACTGTTGTTAGCATGAGCTGTTGCAATACTGAGGGTCAAGGCAAAATTAACAACAGCAGTAAGAAAATAAGTCTTTACATGTATATGACTTGATATCAATTACAATATAACTGAAATACAATCTAAAGTAAACCAGATTGAAGTTCTAATTTAAATGAGAAGAGGAAACCACAGAAAACTTCTAAAGCCTCATTAAAAGCACAAAGTCTCGACATAAAAGCAAGTAAAGAACAAAGTAAAAGCTGCAGGAATCACTGATGTAACATGCTGAAACATGGATAATAACATAAGGAAAAGGCAAACTGGTGTGTGTTCATTTGGAGTATTTTTCATAATAAAAAAAAAATTTGGAGCGGGACACGTGGCCGCATCCTTTCTGTGTTTATTTGTGGTTTTGTTTGTGTACAGCTGAGCCAACAGGCCAACTGGCAGAGCAGGAGACAGGATGGAGGTTTGTTTAATTAGGCCAGTGGAACGAGAGACAGAAGGCCCGGATTACAAGCAGACTAAACATTTCTACATATTTTGGGCAACAATGTGGCGAACATCCATATTTCTAAAGCGCACTTTAGCAAGATATTGACCCTGACGTCTGATGTTCTTGTGGAGGACTGGGGAAAGAAAGAGAAGATTTGAGTCCAGATGACACGGAAATATGTATTTTATAACTTGGAATCGGGTAAAGTAAGTAACTGAGATTGCATGTCACACCTGTAAGGCCTCTTTGCTTTTGTTTCTGCTACTTTGATACAATTTGAGAAAGTTCCTTCCTTCTCTCCAACACATTAATGTGACTCATTAATGATTGGTTATGACAGTCATGAATGTCCACCTGGCTGGCTTTCTTTTCTCCATTCTTTTACACAGAGACATAAAGAAATATACACCACATTTTTATTTTGGCAGTTATTGTTTACAGTTGCCTATTCCCTGCCCACAGCACAAATTAGGCTGATTTTCCAGCATTATCATTATGTAATGTTTTACTTTGATTTACCCTTTTCTGAGCACTAGCATCTTTTCTATCTATTCCCTGTTTCTGTTAAAACAAATCCATATCATATTCACTACAGGAGCAGCAGCTGGTTTGGGGACCTTCTTAAAGGGCACCTGTAGTCATTAGAAAAGACTGTTCAGTTAGCTAAAACATTTATCACCTGGCACTTTTGACACACACACACACACACACACACACACACACACACACACACACACATACACACAAGTGTTTACTTAATGGCCGCCAGGCTGTTGTTGGCTTACCTGTGTCACGGATATTACAGAGTGGAAGTGAAGCAGACTAAGAGAGAGGAGGAAGAGAAGGAGTGTGTTTTCTACGTGTTGGGACGTTAGACGATCAAATCCCTTGTTTTCCCCATCAAGTTGTGTTAATATGAATAATTTTGTCCTTGTCCTACATTTTAAAAAATGAACTATCAACGGAGCGTCGACTGAGCTGTTCAGAAGATGGAGCAGTGCTCAGGCCAAACTTTGAAAGCCTCAGACACCTTACAATAATATCAAGTTATACACTTTAATATCTCTGGTTGTATTTGATCACTTGGCCGCTGATGTAAATCGATGAGGGACTGCTTTGCATGTGAAGACTAGTCTATATCCTTGAAGCGCGATTGCTCCGGTGACGCAGGCAAATTCTGCCGGATGCATATATTTTTCGCCGATGTCCGGTTACTTCCACTTTTGTGGTATTGGAATTTTAACTGAGGTATGGTTGACCTCTCCTCAGATCTCTGCAGGGTAAATTGAGACAGCTAGCTTGACTATACATCCAATCAGATTTTTCTCTCACGCAACTATTTTACAGCAGCTTCGTGCAGAGTTTTAGCGACGCACATGATGATTGTGATTGGTTTAAGGAAATGCCAATAAACCAAAGCATGTTTTTCTCCCATTTTCTCCCCTTCTCCACTCCGCAGCGTGTGGATGGTCTGGCAAAGCGAGACTATGTGATGAAATACCTTGATTTATTTGGTATTCAATCCACTCAAGAACTTTGAATACATCATAGATAGGCGATTCACTTAATATACTTAAAAGATGTGAATCCCTCTATATATATATATATATATAGTTTTGATCCGGCTATTTTTTTCTGGTTTGGACTATAAACCCATATCCTTAAAGAAATGGTTTCCTCAGTTCTCTGTGAAAGAACTTGACTGGCCTGCCCCGAGCCCTGAGCTCAACCCCATCTGACGCTGGAACAGCGACTGCGAGCCAGACCTTCTCGCCGAACATCAGACCTTCATCTCACGAATGCTCTTGTGTCTGAATGGGAACAAATCCCTGCAGCCAAGTTCCAACATCTGGTGGAAAGCCTCAAACCAGAAAAGAGAAGGCAGTTCTAGCAACAACATACACCCCACTTTTCCAGGGTGACGTGTGCAAAACTCAATATTTGGGTATCCACATGTAGTGAGAATATTAAAATAAAGTAAAATGATCACTACAGTGATAGAGGACTGTATCCACCCATTGTAAAGTCACATTTAAAGCAGGCACTGAGAGCATGTACTGTCCTGTAGCTGTGTACATGGCAATACATCTCTAGAATCTTGAATATGTGATGTGATGATATCTTCATCACATCACTAGAGCATCTAGAGCATTTAGGGAACACACTGTTTTTTCTGCCTCCTGTTTTACTACTTAAGGTTTATGAAACCATTTCATTACTAATTACGAATAATGTGTTATCATCTGTTGTGAAAAAAATGACATTTACCAAAAAAAACATCAGGTTTAGTGATTTCCATATTTCTGGTTATACTAGCCTGCAAAGTAGCAGATTCTCAAAGTATAATCTTTGCTACCACACACATTCCTGAATTTTATTTGAGTATTTATTTGGTGAAAATGGGTCTATATATTGTGCTCATATTATGCTCATTTTAAGGTTCATGATTGTATTTGGAGGATGTACCAGAATATATACGTGCACAAAAAAGATATATGACAAAATAAAGGAAAGGAAAAAAAGGAAAAAAGGAAAATATGAGCACTTTAAACCCTTTCTCCACAAGAGATTTAACATTCCACTTATCTGGGCAGCCAACATCCCCCACACACTCACACTCTCTCTTGATGACCACTCTCGTCTCTCACCCTCTCATCCCACACTCAGCATCTCTCTCTCCCTCTTCACTTCTTCACTGAGAGTCTTTGGCTCTGTAGCGTAAGAGTTGATCATCACAATCAGGAAGCCATTTTCTCTTCTTTCATATTTTCTTTTTTTCCCTCTGCTCCGTGTCAGCTGTCTGTTTCTGCCCTGGTCACCAAGACAACAAGCGGCCTGTTTCAGTCTCATGGCAAACGAGGCAACAATACCTCACTTAGAAACAAGAGCTCACAAGCCACTGGGATGCTGATGAAAGGAGGTGAAGGAGGGGAAGGCATCAGGGCAGAGAAGTAAAGCCCCTCCCCTTTTCGGTGGACCACCATGGGACCTTATTTCAGGACTAATATGTATGTAAAGTGTAATGAAAAGTAATGACTTGATCCCCTTTGAATTGAGTCCTGAATAGACTATGTCAACTACGTTATATTCACGAGATTGTTTAGGGGCCGCCGGAAATTCCACTGAATGTCTCTCATTTCTGGCCAGATGTCCGTTACCTTCTGCTTTCTTTGTGTTTGTGATTTCTGAGGACTATGGTTAACTGCTCCTCAGATCTCTGCAGGGAAAATCCAGACAGCTAGCTAGACCACCTGTCCAATCAGAGTTTAAAACAACCTTTAAACATCATCACAATCAACCAAAACAAGCTCCTTCTCAAGGATATTTTTGAGTGGCCAGAACACCTTTTTCTCCCATCTCGGAATGCTGTGTGGACTAGCCAGACCTTCTTGAGCCGCGCTGTGGAGGAAGGTCTGGCAATGTGAGACTAAGTCATGATATCTGTTTTATAAGATAATTTTCCAAGTCAAGAAAGTAAAACTCGTAGACTACAGTACAAGACTTAGACAATACGTAATTACACAGACTAAAAAGTCGCATAACTGACATCGGGTTAGGCTAGATGCCTTCGTTTCATACCGTTAACATCCCTTACAGGAGCGACGGGTCATGTTAATGTTTTTGCTTACTTACAACAAACAGGGAGTTTCTCCCCTTGCAAAATTCTCTTTTTCTTTGACAAACTTCGTCTTTGTAATTCATGGCTCAATTCACACAAGATCAAACAATGATGTGTCTCTCGCTGTTCACTATATATATTTTTCTTAACGAAATCAGGTCCATCGGAAAGGTGAAGGGACTTCTCTACTGAAAAGGTCAGACTAGCAGCCGAGGTAGAGCAGATGAAGGACGATAAAAATAAACACAATAGAGCACAATTTAAATAGAAAAGAGATTCCACAGCATTGAGAATAAAAGGAAGAAGATTATTTTATGCAAACATTTATAACCTAACTCCCACAAGGAAAGTTTGCTTGTAGCTCAGCAACCAAAAAAGGAAAATATGCATGTTGCCTTGAGCAGAATGACTTTTTGAAAAAACTACATTTTGGCACTCCTGTAACCTTAAAGGAAGGTTTGTTTGCAACTTGAAGATTAAAAAAAAATGTGAACAGGTAAGCAAAAGCCTCATGAGGCTTCACTGTAAGAGAGCAGGTGAGTGTCATCACCTCAATTACAGTAAGACTGAGTTAGATTTTCCTTCACAGTGTGGTTGGGAAGCGCAAAGGAGAGAGGGCAAAAAGAGAAAAAGGAAAGGCTGAAACCATTTATTACAAGAAGATTTCATGTATGCAATCATTCAACCTGTGAGGAAATAGCTGCATAGCTACACTCTAAGAAATAAATCCGTCAAATTCGTGAAAAGGTACTGGCGGCTCATTCGCGGCCTTTGCCCTGTGATTAAAAAAGAACAAAAATAGGTTTGTAGCTTCATTTAAAAAACAGATCATTTGCGCAAGGTTTTATAAACGTCAGCAAACTAAGATAGATATTCACATATTTAGTAGCAAAATTATATTAAACCACAAATGATGCAGCTTTGATATAGTAGTAAGGTTAACAATGAGCTACAAACTAATTTTTTATCAAAATGAGCAATCCTCCAACAAGACTGGCCCGTCTGGGACCGTCTATAAACTACAACACCGACACAAACATTTCTATTAGTTTAATCACTAAATAAGGTAGTGTCTCCAAACTTGTGTTTTAATAGTAAGTACTGTAGTACGACTAGGAGGAGACAAATTATAATTAAGGTAAGAATATATATAAAATATTTTTCCTATTTTGCTCACAGTTATTTTATATTTTTCTCCGCTGATCCTCCATGGTAAACTTCTAAAACGTTAAAAAATAACCTGCCAAAAATTTTGTAAAAACGTTAAACGTCAAATTAAGTGACAACATGGACTTCTGTAATCTCTCCAAAACCAACCTTGGTGCGTGGCTAAAGTTGTGGATCACGTTCTACGGACAATTTCTGCTAAATATACAGTTGTACAACACAGACAATTCTTAACTTGTACTGTGTCTTCAAAGTCATGACGTCTCTTTGCACACATCCTTTCCTGAGTAAAATAAAGTAAAAGTAAATCTCAGGCAGAAGTTCCAAGAAAAAATGAAGCATGTAGATTGAGCTTCCAGACTCCAAACGATTAACTTCCAGTTTTCAGCCGGTGAGCCAAAGCAGCATTGCTGACACCAGGTCTACTGAAAGAATCAGAAAGTTGTCCTTTCATGGGATTACATCTTGCAGGCTGGTATTCTTCCTCTCATGCTCAATAAAGCAGGTCTGAAGACATGTCAGAAAGCCTTAGGGAGAGCTGAGAGATTCTTTAAGCGGGGCCAAGAAACCCAATCTGCACCAGGCAAACAGAAAAAAAAGCCAAAGAGGTGAAATGCTGAAGGAATCTGGCTGCACAGATCTTGTTGTTTCCACAGTGATGGAGCACCATGAACATTGCATATATGGTCACAGGTATGGAGGCGACGGGTGGTTAATGAGAAGCCAGTTCTGAAGTGTGAAGCGGACGATAACACTTTGTACACCTTTTCTCAAAACGTTGCACAAAGATTATTCAAGCAAAAACTACAAGGCATCACAACCCCACAGCGGCTGAAAATAGGGGGTGAAAAAAAGATGATCTCTACCTCAGCTAAAGCTGAAATGTGTGACTTTCTACATACCTCTTTAAAGTATGGATCAATAATTCTTACTCAGTAAATATTGAACAAATGCCTACATGTAATTATTACATAAAGCTTTATTGCAGACACAGGTCCATATTACACATACAATATAAAAAGGAGATTCAAACATACAAAACATTCCATATTTGCCTATAAGATATACAAGCAAATGCACCAATGTGGTCTTAATCTAGAAGTGTATCTAATGTAAGTATGTATGTATGTAATGTCAAATAGTTTGCTTTTAGTGACAAATAGCAGGCGGCACAACAACGGAACCATGTCAACCCAATGCTGGTGTAGCAAGTCAAACATCAGATACTTCTTCTCACTGGAGTTTGTAGAAACCAAATGCGAGCTAAATGGAGAGTGACTATTGGATTTCAATTACACGTGCACAGAAACATGGCTCCGTTGGGATGTATCTGTTGCTCTGTCTTAGTCTAGTTAGTTACCTCAATAGCTAATTTAGACGACATTTAGACAATGACACGTCTATGCACTCCCATAAAACTGTCTTTATGAACCTCTAGTTCAGCTTTAAATGCCCAACTGCAAACTTGGAAAAAGTTGAACTAAAAATGTGTGGGCTTTAATTTACACGACGTTACTGTATGTCTGAACATACTTTATTATTTAAAACTTACCTATTCAAATTATTTTAAATGTGGTCAACTGTACTTGGATAAGTACTTTAAAAGTACCTCATCAATGTGACATGTTTTGCCCTGCCATGTTTTGGCCAGGTGAGTATTTGGCGCAGTTCTAATACGGACAGTTCCTCTCAGCCTGACTACTGAGCAAGCCTCAGTTCAGCTGCTAACCAGCATGTCAAACGTCACAGTCTTCCCCATCTTCCCGACCCACTCCCCTTGATCCAAGACCGCCGGCTTCTCCCCCGCTGAGCCGCTCTCTGTAAACAACAACATCCGTCCCTTTTCTGTCGAAGCGATAACATCTGCAATTTCAAGCTCAGTTTCAGAGAGGGGGCGGGACGGAGGGTGTCCGTCATAACCCGAGTGGGGCCTCTCCGGGTTCAAAAGAGGCCACTGCACAAGAGGGCAGAGATTTTGAGATGGACACTTTGATTCAGCCTGTTATCTCGTGCATTTTCCTTCCTTTTCTTTCTCCTTGATAAGGGGTTTTAAGCTTGTGTGCCCGTCGGGCTCAATCAGGCTTGGGTCCTCCACTGAGCTTTTATGAGTGCAGAAAGGGTGATAGACCTGTGAGAAAAACAGTTTAATGGGAAATGGACCTTTTACTGATAACAGGAAGCTACACAATCAACATGATTGGCACAGAGCAAACACATATATGAGGACTGGTGGCACTCTAGGCTGTTCTCTTGTGGAACACTTTATCTCTGGCAGACTTGTTTTCTCTTCAGCTTTCCACTTTCTATTTGAACGAAATGTGTAGCTTGCTCCTTAGAGAAGGAAAGCAGGTTCACAGCAGTTAATAACAGATCCCAACGACCACCCAGAATCCTGGAAAAACAAATGTTGATCTGTACATTCAACATATAATAAATACTAATGTTGCCTGTAACATACCTCTCATAATGTGAAGTGTTTTTGTACCGGCCTATTAACAATAACATAAGTGTTTCAGACCCTTGTTTGATTGGTCTTGGATGGGCTCTGTGCCCACTCACTGTGATTTCTGCCTGTGCTAATGGCCTAAGGCCCGTTTTCTGGAAGCTACAGTGACCATTTCTCGTTGAGTGTGCTCTCAGATGGCTGTAGGCGTACTGAGCTGACCTGCTGCGTTGGGCTGAGCAGCATTGAGGCTGAAAACACTGAACCTCCTGCTCTGTTTGTCTCAGAACATTAAAACAGGATTTAGCCAGGACCCACGCACTGAGGCATGAGGGTGAAGTAGCAGGCGGGCCTGTGGGGAAGTCATCAAAGCGCAAATGAATGTGTGTGTGTGTGTGTGTGTGTGTGTGTTTGTGTGTGTGTGTGTGTGTGTGTGCAGAGTACAATACAGCATGTGGTCACACACACTGATCAGAACAGGAGTATCTAAGCAGAATCCTTATTGAGCAAGAATTTTCCTCAAGAGGATCCTGCACCAAAAATACACATGTGGAGTAGACTAAGCTTCGAGGTAAAGAGAATGAGATCTGTGAGCTGCTGGCTCTTACTGGATCAGAGGTTTGATTATTTTTGGATGACTGATGCCTGCAACACACCATTCCTCAACTAATTGCTTACATGACTGGAATGAGGAGATACCACTGCTGTGTGTGTGTGTGTGTGTGTGTGTGTGTGTGTGTGTGTGTGTGTGTGTGTGTGTGTGTGTGTGTGTGTGTGTGTGTGTGTGTGTGTGTGTGTGTGTGTGTGTGTGTGTGTGTGACTGCAAGTGCACACTGTCTCATACCTGTATGGAAGTTGTGTGTATTGAGAAGTGGACTACGTGTGAGAAATCAGGCTTCTGCTAAACAGTTTTTTATTCATATTTGACTCTGATTTTCCAATGCCAGGGTCCACTAACTCCTTGAAACATGCCTTTGTTGAAACAAAGGCATGTCAAGGTACCCTTAACCCTTGTGTTATCTTCCCGTCAAAATTGAAAATCAACACTTTTGTTGATACTTTTTATCAATGTTTTTCTTTAAACGTTTTTTTGTCCTTTTTTTTCAACACTTTTTTTTTTAATGTTGTTACTATTTTGACGTTTTCAACACTACGTAACACTGACTAATAAATTTGAGTCTTACAGTTATTTTGGGAATTTATGGTCAATAAACCTCATTTATAGGAAATTATACCTAATGTTTGAGTAAGAAAAGGAGAAATTAGGAATGTGCTTTGGTTAATTGGCATTTCTTTAAAACAATTACAGTTTTCTTTGGCAGCGCTAATCAAAACATTTGTTTTTGTCGGAACATGTGTACGCTCAAAGGTTGTTTTGATCGTGCAACCGAAAAACTCCGATTGGACAGATAGTCCAGCTAGCTGTCTGGATTTACCCTGCAGAGATCTGAGGACCAGGTAACCATTGTCTTCAGAAATAGACCCGAGTATGCAGAATTGTTGGGAGCACCTCAACAATTCCGAAAGTGGAACATTGTGGACATAGACTCACGTGTTTTATGACCAACCCATCCACCCTGACCTCTTCCCTAAATATGTGGAACACATACAGTATAGATAATACAATTGCAGTGCATTGCTCTTCATACCTATAAGTACAAATGAGAACATCCTGAATTATAACATATTACGCACAATGATACATTGAGCATGCATAAGCTACCCAGACGGTGGTATTCTGGGTGAGGACGGGCTGTTGTTTTTATTAATCAGGTCTTATGAAAAGAAATGTGGTTGTTTTTCTGGTTGACTGTGGTCATATAATGGATAAAGACTCAGCCATGTTGAGAATATACCAACCATGCCTTTACCAATTTGGAAAAACAGGCTGCCAAAACATGTTGATTAAAAAGAGTGCAGCATGTGCGGTTACCGGGTTGGTTTCCCAAAAAGGAGCTTCAAAACTTATTTTTTTATAATATTGTTAACGTACAGATGACCATTGAAATACTGACATGTCCAGCATCTGTCTAACCTTCATGAACATGTGCTGTCACAAGTATTGTCCCATCTGTTTGAATGACACCAGCAGCTTAATGGGAGCATTTAATCTGATCACTGACATGTTGACCTGTTGGTGTTGAGGCTTGATGAGGACCGTAAAGTAAGTCGGTCTGTTGGTCGGTCAGTCCATCTGTTTCCAACTATGCTCACAGCTACCAGCCAGGTTGCCATAAGTAAACATGGTATTTAGTGGCCACTTTTGGTGAGAAAGAGGAAAGTACCCTAAGGGACAAGGCAGGGTTATATGGTTCATACAAGTCGATTTGTATGGCACTGACCTATTTTGTCATAGCGCCATGATGAATTTTTAAACTATAATCTTTACTGGCAGATTTTAGACAAATACCCTCACAATCCACATCTCCTTTTTTTTCTCTCTCTGCATATTTCCCCAACTCTAGCTCTCTGCGTGAGACTCTGTGACAGCGAAGAGGGAGGAAGAATGGAAAGTTTCTACCTGGAAGGCAAGGGAAAATTACACTTCTGCAGTGTAGAATCCCATGAGACGAGGGGAAATATTTTCAAATTATGCAATGATGCTCAGACATAAGAAAATAAGCAGACCTAGCGATAATCATAAATGAAACCTCAGAGAGACAGAATATGTTTGTGTGTGTGTGTGTTTGTGTGTGTTGGGTTTCTATGTCAGTTTGTGAAAGAGTATGTGTGTTTGTGCTTGAGAATGAAAGAAGAAAGAGTTCAAAAACAGATTATCTTTCTTTTCTTTCCAGTTCGCATCATGCAGCCCAGGAGCATTCACTAAGTAACTTTTTCATACATATACTTTACATTCCAATCACAGAGAGGCTGCTGTGTTACCCGTAGCAACACGCACCAATATTGGCACCAAGATGCCGTGATGAGAACTTTACACTTTTTTCTAACTTTCAAACACGTCGCAGGTGACCTTTGAAAACACTGACGCTGTTGCTGTAGATGATGTACCTGTTGCCAGGAGAAACTCCTCTTTGTGTTTCCAAAAATAGTATCTCGATAATGTGAGAAAACAAGCTGCCAATTTACAGGAAATACAGAACGCTGATCACGGTTACAAAGTTGAGAATCTTTGAGCACCTTACAGGATCTGTAAAATGTGTCAGAGCTCTGCACCATCAGGCATATGGGGAGAAATTGAACCTTAGAATCTCTTGAAAGTAGCAAAGTCAGTAGCCTGGGAAAACCCTGACGAACTTAGGGCAAATTTGAGATAGGCTCCGCAAGTCCGCCTGGCCAAGAGCCCATTCAAGCCCATTTCCAATTTTTCCAAATCGAGGCACCAATCTCCACCGTTGAGGCGGGCTTTACAGGATGACGGCAATCAGCTGTTTGTATACATTCAACATGACAGCCACCAAAGCGCAGCAGCGTCTGATTGGTTGAAGGACTATCCAATTGCCCCCAGAGGCATTTGAGCGGCGTCTGTTGGAAACGGGCTGTGAATGAAGCTTGCCCAGACCTGCTCTCAGGTCCAACTGAGAAGGGTCTGGTGTCAACCAGGCTACAAAGACAGTGGAATATCTGGCCATTTAAACACTTGGTATTTAAATGCTCCATTTTCAACTTCATAAGGTGTCTGCTTTCCGTGCATCTCAAAATCAGTTTTTGATGGATGTCTCACAACTCAAGATTTTTAAAACCCTTCGTTTTGAATGCTGCTCATTCAAATGACCTTTTAACGAGAGAATGTTTGAACTTTCGACTTTAGAAAGTCTTAAATTTGGCTTTGTGAATCTGAAAATACTAAAGAACAAAATTCTGAAATTTAACAAAGCCATGCTACTTTTAAGGTCAAAATCTTTCCAATGAAAATGAGCCGTCTCCCATTCAGAGACCAGATCATGTTTTAGAACTCCTGAAAATATCACCAAATAATGTTCTAAAAAATCTTTCTGAATGGACATAATTATCTTAAGATTTTTTTTTTAATGTGTGAGTGTACATTATTTACATATGATAGTATTGCATTGGAAAAACAGATGTATGTTTGGACATTAACTTGACTTATGGGTCTGGACAGACACATGTAGCAGCTGTGAACCACATACGGATTGTTAATGGTGAATTTATATTGTCTGTGTTTACAGATGTGAGCCAGATGCAACTGTATTGTTTATGGCAATTGCCATAAACATCTTGGCACTCTTTGTCTAGGCAGAGTTGACAGATGTGTGTGTGTGTGTGTGTGTGTGTGTGTCTTTAAAAGGAAAGAAGGAGACTACCGGAGGAACCAAGACAAAAGAGAGACAGAGATGGTGAAGTTAGCAAGGCAGCAACCCACACCAATTCAATTAGGAAATGAAAATCCTTCCTGACCGGATTAATGTAGTTACAGACTGACGACAGCTCTCTATAGCTGCATACTACACATTTCTTTCTTGTATATACCTGCCACCTGCTCTGGAGAAGGAGCCAAGCTCGTACTAAACAACAATGAAACTGTTTACTATAAGTAACGTATGGGATTACTCCGGTGCTGCAGGAAATTCTCTCAGATTGCATGCATTTGCCGATTTCCGTTTCCTTCCCTCAGAGTTTTCTCTCGCAAGACTCTTTTCCATTGGCTCTGTGCGCCGCCCATGACGATTAGCACCGGCCATGATGATTAGGATTGGTTTAAAGTAATGCCAATAAACCAGAGCACGTTTTTCTTGTCTCCCAGAATGCTGTGTGGACTCAGCAGACCTTCCTCTGCTTCGCTGCATGTGGAGTTTCTGGCAAAGCGAGACTATGCAGTGATGCATGTAGCTCTGCCTTAAAGGAACACGCCGACTCATTGGGACTTTAGCTTATTCACCGTATCCCCCCGAGTTAGATAAGTCCATACATACCCTTCTCATCTCCGTGCATGTTGTAACTCTGTCCGACGCACCCACCAATAGCCTAGCTTACCACAGATGCTGAAGGTAACTGTCTCCAACTACTCTCAATAAGTAACTACATAACGCCAACATGTTTCTATCATACCTGCAAACTCAGAAGGGCTGAAAATGGTGACACCTCTTTACTATGTTTATATATGTACATACATTTTAATGAAAAAAACGTCTGTTGCTAAGGCCAAAGGGTATAAATTAAAATTAAATTAAAAATGTAATTACAATAACAACCACTTGATGGGTAAAGGGTATTTTACTATAACTTTTAATGTACCACAAGGCTGGCAAGGCTGAGTCTGTGTTGTTTGTCCGACGGCAGCTTCAGAAGCCAAAGCACTGCTTCTTGGGCAGAGTGATTATCGCAACACTTGAAAAGCACCGTTGTTACTCTCTGCTCCTCACCACGGGGCTTCTTGTGTGCTGCTATGTGTTTAGCTGTAAGAAAGCCTCCAATAGCTCCTTCAGGGTCACTGCATGCCAAACAGCAGCCAAACACACACACACACACACAGAGACACACACACACACACTCACACACGCTAAGTAAACACACACATACCTTCACTACAAGTGTGCACAAAAAATGTAATGTAAAAACCACACATACAAACATGCATATATGTAGAACACACACCGGAAATCCATCATGTAAATAGGAGAAAACTGCAAAAATACGCGTTCAGCTATATTAATCCCAAAGACTACTCGCAAATACACACACACACATAAACACACACACACACACACACACTCACACACACACAAACACACACACACACACACACACACATTGCTTCACTTCTGTCATTTGTAGGATTTCTCTTCTAAAGCTACAAACCAGGCAGTTACTTAATCAGCATTTTGTTGCATAATTGATAATTAAAACATTTAACTTGGACTAAAACTTTTAAGCATGTGAGCTTTTGAGCTCCCATAAACAATCTAAATGTAGCTTTGCTCTTTGATACCTAAGTGAGGAAATCCCATTGACTAAACACAGCTTTACATTGTCAAAATGTAGTTTCTAAACTCATCATGTAACCCCGGCGTCAGCATCCTTCCACTGAACTCTGCAGAGAAAGTTGACTAGATTGTGTGTGACCCAGCCTTGACAGCTCCTGTGACAATGCAAGAGTGTCATTGAATGCCCTGGTCATCCCTGCCAGGGAAAACGTCTATTTTTTAAAATCTAAATATTTAAAATATCTGGCACAAATAAGTGAAGGGTTCAGCACTTTTCTTTCAACGTAATCATTAAAAGAAGCCCAGTGTGTGAAAAAAAAGCTCCTGACTCACACATGACCTACTGTCTCACAGTTTGAGGGTACAAAAGCTCACTAATATCACTCCCCCCCCCACACACACATACACACACAAAATCCTTAATAAACTGTCAGCACATCCACATAATCTCTACAGCTCAGGCACAGGTTTAAGTATGAAGAGAAAGCCAAAGGCAGAATAACATAGTTCCGTTACAATTTATAATAAAAAATTAAAAAGTTGACCCCTCTTTCCTTGCTAAACAACCGTTAAAGTGCTCGCCAGCGGGAGAAAGCCAACCCTGGATAGGCTCTCCTTTGGCAACAAGCTTTGTCTGCTTGGCCTTTTACGTTTAACACATTCTTACTTCCAACTCCTCAAATACTGACATAGTCAGGACCCTTTGGAGTCATTTCCGACGCACTTGATCAAGACTCCTTTGGCATCACTTTTTACCTCTCTGTGACGAGAACCTTTGGGTGTCATTTTTCAAGATGCAGGGTAATCCCCCTTAGGGTTAGGAAAAGATTGTGGGTGTGGTTGAAAGATGTATGTTGATTTAAGTGACACGTGTGACAAGAACAGGAAACAAACCCCGGTCTCCCAGTCTCCCAGTCTTTCTTGCTTTCTCTGTTACTTTCATTCTACCATTGTTGCTCTTCTAACTACATCTTTGTACAGCGCCGCGGTGGAGCAGCTGCTCCGACCGGTGCGTCCTACATTGAGAGCCAGGATGAAGCGTCAGTATTTGACGAGCTGGGCATGGGTTCTTTTGGCACTGTGTGTGCCGTTTCAGAACATTGGTCTTGGATGCGTGACCTGGTTGATTCTTTCTTGCAGAGTCCAGCCCTCACACCCTGCACACATTGGC
>NC_048416.1:27093275-27125243 GCF_013103735.1 Etheostoma cragini
CCCCCCCCCCCGCCCAATGGCTGATGGCCAGAAACGTCCCAAACACAGCACAAGGAAATGAAAATAGAAAGTACAGACAGATGGCACTGTCTCTGTAGATGTATTGCTTTTTTAAGAGCTATAAATAAACAAATAAAGTTATTGATATTAAAGTTATAAGATCTGTAGTTGTTAGAAATGATTGAGAGGGATTATTTTTGTGTGAGTATTTATATAGTTTTTAGGAAGCTCCTCCTCATTCTGCTATAAAATGTCATTTCTTGCGAGGTCTTTCCTTTAACAATACCTTCATATATATGATGATTTATTCATTCACAACCGCAGGGATAAAGACGTCTCTGCATCTCTGCAACCAGAGATTTTTAGGTTGTCGAGTTTATCTCCTTTGCATACTGTACGTAAGGGAGTCCCTGTAGACCCTGCTGGCAAAAGCTCATTTCTGACTGAAATAGGCAAAGGGAAATGAGCACCATCCTTCATGAAGACTTCTTCCACAGTTGCAGCGCTGCTAGGTTTCAGGTTGCTGGTTAGTTGAGTGCATACAGCAGTACCATTTAAAGAGCTATGACAACTTTCACACTTCACACGCTCTGAAAATGGCGCTGCCGTCTGCAACAACAGAGGAGAGCACATCTCTGAGCTGGCTGTTTGTCAAGATGTTCATCATATCCATATGCATAGTGCCAATACACACATTCACTTGATACTTCTGTTCTCTCTCAGAAACACACATACATTATACACAGGGGGGTAGTAGCTCAGTCAGTAGGGAGTTGGGTTGGGAACCGGAGGGTCGCTGGTCCACTGGTGGTGAACTGGTAGCTGAAGAGCTGCCAGTTGACCTCCAGTGCACTACCAAGGTGCTCTTGAGCAAGGCAAAGAACCCCCACCTGCTCTTTCCATGGGCAGCCCCCCCCCCCCCCACTCTGACATCTCTCCATTTAGTGCATGTATAGGAGAAAAACAACAGCAGTGGAAAGTCAGCAAGTGGCTTGCAAACATGTAGACATGTTTTTGTTGTTGTTTTTTAAAGGTTTTTTTGGGGGGCATTTTTAAGTTATGTTTTGCACCCCAGGTAAAAATTTTTATTAATGTGCATAAAGAAGCCAAGAAAAGATGGAAAAATCTGACGCCATTTTTTAGTTTTCTGTAATTTTGAAAGTGTAAATGATGGAAATAAAATGTAACTTTATGTGACATATTATATGAATGTCTAATTGGTCATTTGAGAGTTTTTTCCATCTTTTTTAACTTCTTTATAGATATTAATAAAAGGTTTTCCCTGGGGTGCCCAAACTTTTGAACCCCACTGTATATATGTGCGCCTGCTCTACCAACTGACCTAACCCGGACACTTTAAAACATGTTTTACTTGAGAGCAGAAAGTCTGCAGGATACAAAACAAAAGGCTCAGAGTTTCTGAAATTTTAAGTAAAAAAATGATGTTTCCTACTTATTCTAACATCTGCACAGACACAATTTACTGTCTGGCCTAAATACCCAGCATCCCTTTCTTAACTCCCTACACACTTTCAGTTTGATCAACCCACTACGTATCAGATTTAATCAAAATTCTTTCATAGTCGAGCAAATGTGTGTGTGTGTGTGTGTATGTGTGTGTCTGAGTGCGTGTGCAGCTAGTCTAACAACCCCTCAGGGAGACAAACAGTGTTCTAAGTGTGATGTAATAAGACCGAAGCTGCCTGCCAGCAGCAACAATAGTTTTTCTAAAGAAGAATCTGCTGTTGCCTTAACCCTTGTGTTGTCTTCACTTTGGGGACCCACTCGTATCCCTCTCCTCACATTGACCTGTGACTTATTTTTGGTTTTAAAAATAATTCTGAAATAAAATTTTACTTCATAATCTATTAACAATTATTGTCTTTATCTCAATGTCACACAATTGAGATAACATATATGTTTAGGGAATGCAATCAGTCTCTAGTAGAACACAAGTAAAAATGGAAGTGTGATTTGTTTTTTGACATAGAGTTATAATTCATGTTATAACTGCACAATGGAAAAAAAAACATAAGTGGTCATATCCAGAAAATTATATGAATTGAGTCAGGACTACATGTTTATTACAGGTAAGGCCATTGATCTTTAGGTAGAAAAATTTAACTTGTACCATTTTGCTTCTTGAAATGGGTCAATGTGACCCAAAAACCATACAAGGGTTAAATAAATAAACCATATGTCAGTTTTCTTATCTGTTACAACTATGGTTACGTTTTAATAGGCTAGGACTCCTATAACTACTTGGTTAATACCAGGGAGAGTTGTGTGTTGATCATATTTCAACCAAACCACTGTTGACTGTCTGCTAACTTTTGAATTCTTCGTTTGCTCTCTGCTTGTACATTTGTGACAGGTTTTACCAGCTCTGGAAATGCAACGATGAGTTCAATGCTATCTTGCAGTTTTTGCAGTTTTAGGAACAGAGGCTCCTTCTTTAATGATCCTCAATGTAATTTCCTGAGAATGAGAGCACAAACTAAACACACACACAAACACACACACACACACACACACACGCACAC
Organism: Etheostoma cragini; assembly: GCF_013103735.1. NCBI lineage: Eukaryota > Metazoa > Chordata > Actinopteri > Perciformes > Percidae > Etheostoma > Etheostoma cragini. The sequence goes on from NC_048416.1 coordinate 27,095,819, forward strand.
ACAAAAGATCTAGGATACTGTACATCTAATCCATGTGAACAGAGTCTGTGTTCCATGCTTCATTAATTTCACGTGAATTGTTGTTTAACTTGATTGTTGATATCAGAGAAGATTAGGAAACACAGAGGGAAGCTTTTCATTCTGCTCTGCAGCCTTTCCTCTCCAGCAATACACCAGTGTGCAAGTACTTATTTTCCTCAACATTCATCATGTCATCTCCAGCTAATTCATTGTATTTCCCTGCCTTTGTCCTCTATGTGTTCGACTGCTGACAATGACATTTTTTCATTGAAAAATGAATCTGCAGTTGCATTCACATCCTTGGACAAAAGAAGCCAACAATATTACAGATTTAAACTTTCAATTTGTACGGCAATGTTCGGACTTTCATGTGTTTACTGCATGTTGCAAACTCAACAATGACGTGGTGCTGAAGAAACTCAGTTACTTAATTTACAGTACAGAAAAAAGGAGACTCTCAGGTATTACAGCTATTGAATAGGAAAATACCCACAAAGAAACATATTGTATTTGTGTATCTTCCAAATGAACACGCACGCACGCATGTCAGTCAATAACACAGATGGAAATCTATTGCCAGAGTTGTGTGGTAGAGGAAAAGCCTCAGCATGGTCATGCATATCTCCACTTCACTTATCCTCACCGTGTCTGCATCTCTCCATCCTTCTCACAGCGTAAAGTTACGATCCAGAAACATTTCAAGGAAAACACTATTTATCCCGAAAGCGTTCAACAGCATTTGTGAAAGAAGAGCATTTGAAAAAGACTCTCACATTTAAAGAGAAGTTGATTAAGAGACAAAATTGTGAAAACAAATCTATTTCTGCAAGTTTATGATCTTCAAGTAATCAAACAAGACATTTCATGACATTTTTCTTATTTCCAAGTAAATGTAAACTACCAGTCAAACGTTTAGGGTCACTTACAAATCTTTTATTCCACTCCATTATAGACAGGATACCACCTGCCCTGAGTGGGGGGGCTGATCTTTAATGCAATATCTATTTTACCCATTATCAGCAACCATTCATCCAACGTTCCAAAAGTTTATTCTGTTCATTAATCTGATATCATTTTTAAAAACTAACTAAGAAAACATTGGAGACATTTTGCAAGTATGTAAGTGCATAATGTAATCTAGAAACTGCTGCCCTGGTTACAAAAACAATGCAACTGATGTCAGCTGCTATCATGTCTACAATGGAGTCCAATGGAAATTTCTAAGTGACCCAAACGTTTGACCGGTAGTGCATGTGTGTGTGGATGTGAGTGTGCGAGGCTGCAGACTCACTTGCTAGAGCCTTGAGACGCCCTACACATACATCAGTTAGACAGGCACTGGCCTGGTGTTGCAGAACCAGAGCAGCAGCTTGGAGGCAGAGGAGCAACCGCTGGAGAGACAGGGGGAGGAGGAGCAGGACGAGGAGGAAGGAGGAAGAGGAGGAGGAGTAGGAAGACCAAATGTGGCAGAGTGTAGTCAGTGAAAGAGAGGAAATGATAAAGGTAAAGGACACAAAACGAAGATAGAAGGAGAAAAAATGTGAGGTTAAAGTAATGAAAGTATAGTAGGGAAGGAAAGAAACAATGCATGCCACGAAAAGGCACAATAAATGGATAAAAAAGAAAAAAAGAAGAAATGTAATAAAGAAAAAAAACAAAGGGCAAAAACAAATAAAGTGGATAATTAACACGATTAATGAAGGCATGCAGGGAAGAAGAAGGTGATTTACAGAGAAATGGAATGAAAAGAAAACAAAAAGATTAAACAATGGAAAGAAAGAGAAGAAAAAGGATTGGAAAGTGTGTGGACGTAAGAAAGTATGAAAAAGACAAAAAGCATGGTATAGAAAGAAGAAAAGAAGAAAGTTAAGTGGACATATTGGTAGGACGAGGTAGGACAATTGGTAGGTGGAGCAACAGAGAGAGACAGCAGTAGGTGAGGAAGAAGGGAGAGAGAGGGAGGGAGGGAGAGAGAAAGGGAAAAACAAGGTTAGTTTACACCCAGACGAGTGTGTGTGTGTGTGTGTGTGTGTGTGTGTGTGTGTGTGTCCGTGCATTTTAATTAGGTACAGAAAACTGCGAGCATCAACAAAGATCAAAATGTAATTCATTTTGTGTCAAATGGGCTGAAACAATGCACACAAACAGGAACATTATCTTTAATCTTCACACATGAGGGCTTAAAGCAACAAACTTTCTCCTGCGTCTCACAACCCTAAAGCTGGTGAGCGTGTTTAGGATTGCCAGTACAGTGGTGCACAGCAAAGTAGATTATTTTGTGTACAATGCATTCCCAAGAATGGGTTTCCATGGCTTCTAAACAAGAATGGGAAGACGTTGACAGGGACAATCGGCAGTTTCTCCATTTTCTTTGAAATACTGCTTTTATGAGATACTACTGTGTGCAAAGTTGGAGAAAATCTCATGGAGAAGCCAAATAAAAAAGTAGAAGGCTTCATGGGGTCATGAATTTTTTTGTCACGCATCAAAATGTCGATTACAAAAAAAAGACGGGGCAGTATACAAAAATGTCAACAAAACATTTCAAATTTCAAAAGTTTATTTAAAAATTCATGAGCTGTACTAGAGTTTTTGACAAACACGACACATCCATCAAAACCCCACAGTGGGCATCTGCCAGCAAAGGAAAAATGTAAAGTCAAATCATATCCATTTCAAACCACTTAGTGAGTGGCTTGGCTGTCTGACATTTATGAGCCTAACCCCGATCTGTCTTCTTTGATGTTTGATGGGGAGCAGTCATGTGGACCTAACAAGCCAGAGACTCTGAAGACCCTCCCCCCAGACTTTAGCATTCACCAAGAAACTGAACAGCTTGTTAGTGGACAGAGAGAGAGACATGCTCACAAGTTGTGGACTGAGTGACCATGATCTGAGAGAAGATGCCACAGAGGGAGCACGCAGGCTGTGATTTCAGCCACTAAAAACTAAAAGGACAAGAAGGTCTACCTAGCATTCCTAGACAGTCTCCAAATTTCCAAAAAGTCCCCTGAACCATACGACAATATACCTGTAGGTTGTTGATTCTTACTCTTTAATAGGATGCCCAGGAGCATATTCCGTCCTCCTACGTTAACCAGAGAATGTAACGGTTGCGGTTTAAGGCACCAAAACTACTTGATTTAGTTCCGAAATTTCATGGTTTGGGGCAAATACACCTGTATACAGCGTTGGAGGCGGAGCCCCGCTCATTCTTATACTCAAATGGCGCATGAAGCAGCCCATAGAGCGGGCCCACTAGAGACTACCTGCTGCCAAGTTGGCAACTTCTGGTTAAGTGCTCCGCTAACTTGAATTGGCAGTAAATAATTAAGTCATGCAGCTCTTTTAGACTTTCCAAATGTTGTTGGACCGAAAGGCTCAAATTCTGTCATTTTGCGGGGGTTGAGGACGCTCCAAAAAAATGTATCCACTGGTTTAAAGACGCCTGTTCGCATGAACCATGGGTTGGAGACGCTACATAGTTCAGCAGTGTAATTTGTATTTCCACTTTGTGTTTTGTTGTTGCTGTTTGTACCACATTGACTGCTGTTTTATCAGAACGCAGCTGGCTACATAGGGAGGTGTCCGGGGGGGATGGGAGGGAGTTAACACACAGGATTTTCAAGCAAGGGAGCAAGGTTTGCTTCCTGAGGTGGGGGGACTTTTCACCCAGAAAATACATGATCCATGGAAGTGTTTTAACCCTCCTGATGTCCTCGGGTCTAACTTGACCCCTTTTAAAAATGTCTATATCAGAAATATGGTATTCTTCTTAATAATACTCACTACCGTAGTCATTCTGTGTGCATGAAACATGCTTCCTAATTAAATACATTACTTTAACAATCGTCCTGACCAACACAAACAAAACAAAAATGTGTCATTGTACACAATTCCATAGATTTAATAAGGGGACAATTTCACAAACTGCCGTGAGACTGGGTTGTGTATTTGTTGCAAATTTGACGAAACCAAAAAGCATAGAACACTTTTGATCAGCCACATAACACGCAACACATTACTGGCTTGAATCCAATTACCTCAACTGATCTTTTTCACACCAAATGGTATTATACAACCCTGTGGTTCACACAGCTCGCGTCCGTTGCACCCAGTGACACCTGCTGCTATGGAAACTATTCAATTCAATTGTTACAAATGAACAGCCCTTTACTAAATGTTTCGCTCAGCCTGATGCAGGCTGCACATTCATGGTATTGTATAGTTTGTTTTACACAACAAATTAAAAAAAACAATATTTAACAATTTCTAGGAAATATACAAATTTAAAACAAATATATAATGAAGAGAAAACAAAACTATTTGCTCTAATTGTAGACAAAGAGCAAATAAAACTTGGGATTGTTTAAGATCCTTTTGTGTCTGTACTACAAAGTGCATTACCACGGATGACGTGTCTTCACTTCTATCCTCAAATCTGTACAAAATTGAAGACCAAATATTGGAATAAGGGCGCTGCCATCTTCTAATTCGGAATTAGAGTCTGTGCATTAGTGATCAGGCAATAGAGCAGGTATAGAGCTAAGTCCCACCCATGCACCCCCCTGACCAATCACAGCTGTCAATCATGATGTTTCAGCCTGTTTTTATTGCACCAAATAACAAAAAAAGGACAAATTTATCATAAAAGAAACTCTCAAACAAGCATAACAAAAGATTATCTAGACCAGGACTAATTAAAATGGCCAATGTATCAATGTATCAATGACATTTATTTAACGTGTACTTTACTTTTTTTATTTGGCTCCATCTGATAACATTGGGGGGCGGCGGGGATACTGCAGCCAGCCGCCCGGGGCGATCAAGATGGTTTGGCTTCATTTATACAGTCTACGCATCAACCCCTGGTCTGTGTCCATTTCAGGTTTGACTAAGTAGAAAAATCCTTTTTGGAATATTTTGAGATTGACCTCTATGTACGACTGCCTTATTTTTTTTCCGCTTATTATATCATAATCTGCTGTAAGATATTTGGAATCACCGCCAGATAGTGAGCATGTGTGGAATGTTAGCTGCAGTTGCTTGTTGTGAGATTGTGGATGAATGCAACTGAGAGCATCATAGCAGCATTTAACCCAGCAGCATGAAAGCAATGCTTCCTGTTAGTATTTTCTCTGTTTGATTATGTTTATATCTGCGACACAATGCAGACACACACACTCGCGCACACACACACACACACACACACACACACACACACACACACACACTCTAAGTCCTCTTTTGTATATGAATACACACATGCACATAAACCTAACAAACATATAAACACTCACACACTGACGATTGTGTATGGACAATGTGTGTGGTATTGCTTCAGGTCAACAAATAAGATGCCACACACACACACACACACACACACACACACACACACACACGCACTGAAGACTAGTAGAAATGTGATGCTGAGATGAAGAGAAAGAAAAACATTTCTGAGAAGAGAAGTGGACAGACAGAAAAAATAGGAGTGTGGGCAAGAGAAAGAAAACAACATAAGAGAGAGAGAGAGAGTTACGAGACAGAAAGAATATGAGAGGGGGAAAAGGAAAAGGAGGAAAGAAAGAGAGAAGAGAAGGAAGATAGCACAATGGAAAAGACAAAACATGAAACATAAAAAAGGGAAAGAGAACAATGGAAAGCAGACCTAACTATCTAACTAAGTAAAAATAGTGTCTTAACGAGTATTTTTTCAAAACTGGTGCTTATTAACTAAGCCATATGCTATCATAATGGCACAAAAATGTAAATCGGATCCAAATTAATCAACCAAAAATATAAATATCAGCTGTTAAAGGGATGGTTCAGAGTAATTTCACCCTAGGGTCCTTTGCACCATCACCTCAAGTCAAACAACCCCCCCATAAACGTTTTTCCCTTGGTCTAGCATTGGGACAAGGCACTACCGGTAAAGTAGAAGCAAGAAACGAGAGAACAGAAGAAGAGATCAGCAAAATGGTAGAGTTTGAGGTTAACATCATTAGTGGCTCAATTTCGAAGTTCGCCCGTACCTATTCGAGCCTGGACACACGGACGAGGAGCTACAACTAATGGAGGAGAATCGGAGAGCTAGCTGCTAACAGTGCTAGCTAGCAGCGCTAGCAGCAATGAGTAGAAGCCCTCAGCAAGTGCTATTTAAAGCTACATTGGGTAACGTTTGTAGTTGTTCATTATCAAAATCTGTGTGTCCCGTTCACAAACTTGTCCTTTTTCATGAATATTGACCACCCCCATCAATTTCAATCTTCATCTTGTGCTGTATGAATACACTTTACTTACCAAAAATGAATAACCAAAAATCAATGTTAAGACTTTTATCTTGAAGCATTTAAGTGTTGACTCTAAAAGACTCACAGAAATTACCAACCATTTAACTTATTACGTAAAAATCAAGCACCAGGTGCGCTGCACCGTCAGCTGAAGAGGTTAAAAAACAGATTTGCCATTTAGATTACATCTCAACAAACAGAGCATCATGAAGCCGAGCAGCAGCTGTACATTATCAGCCAAAGGTAATATTCCCAGCTGGACAGAACTCAATGAATAATGAAGAGACGCTGCTCTATGTTTCACCAGCAAAAATATGACCTGCTGAGTGTGATGACATTTTTTACACCCCTAAAACATGTCAGACTGTTTGAGAGCTTAAGACCTACAGAGAGAGAGAGAGAGAGAGAGAGAGAGAGAGAGAGAGAGAGAGAGATGTCATTATTTGCTGATGTTCAACAAATTTCCGCTGGCTATGTTTTTATTCCCAATGGAGTGTATAATTGACTTTTTGTTGAAACCGCTTCCCATCAACCGGCCTCATCGCCTGCATCCTAAGTTAGTATTTCTCAGCATGTCAACATGCTGCTTTACTCAAAACTCTTGTTCTTCTTCTCCTGTGGGGTGTAGCAAATTGGCCTCTGTGCTTCTTTCATGATGGGTTTCTCCCAGTGTAATTGCTGAACTTTGGTATAAAAAAGCAGAGCTGTTTAACTTTAACAAACTGACGCCACATAGAAAAATCTGACCCTCACTGTAAATAATGGCTGTGAAATCTCCAGTTATTTACGTTAGATTTCACAGTAACACTACTGTATATGATTTTTACAGTAGAATGCTGTAGAGTTACATTACAACCTTGTTGACATGACAACATCACAGTAGCCTAAGTATTACAGTTGAAATCACAGTAGTCAATATAGCCACCATAGTACTGGAAATAGAAAGTAAACGTAAAAGTAAAGGTAAAGTAAAGTGTATTTTACTTTTTTTTATCTTATGTTGTGTTTAATTGTTTTGTATTTTACAATGAATACATAAAATACTGTAAATGGAAGAAAGGGTAACTTAACTGTAAAAATTGCTGGACAATTGTTGGCAGTAAGTTACTGTAAATTTTACGTTAAATTTGTTACAGTGCTTAAAAATAATAGGCATTTAAATTAACTAGTTAGAAGTTTCAATTTCATATTCCTACATTACATAGACGAAAACAGATGTTTTGAAAGCATTCAAAGTTCAGCAGTTTAAATTCAAATCAATGAGTATCCCCGCTGTTTTGCCACATTTATTACCGTGATTGGTAAGGCTTTTTCAAGGATTGCAATACTTAATTTGTCACGTTAATTGAATCCAGTTTCCCCCAAAGGGAAATGATTTCATGGAAGTCACGGTGTTGGTATCGAAAGTCTTTGAAGACCCCAGCCTTACAAGCCACCCAGAAGCCTTTTTACTGACCCAGTGAGAAAAAACACCCAAATGGGTGGAAAACTGCTCCACCTGGCAACACTGCATGAGAATTGACATTTGTCTTAGCCCTGACACAGCACAACACTCACAGAAGAGGATTACATTGGTCTACACACTGTGTTTAACTACAGATGCATAATTTGACATTGTGAACACTTGTAAATACATATCTCGATTTCTAATTATTATGTTCATATCTTTCAGCATCCTTTAGCTAGTTCCTCTTTCTTGTAAGTGATGAATAAAGCTCATCATATCGTCGTTTAGGACAATGATTGAAGGAGCTCTGATGTGAACGCCACACTGTGATGCACTCAGCTGCACCCATCAAATCCATTGGTCCCATCACACCAGTCTCAGTCCTAATGTGATGAAAAGATATAATTAAATGAGCTAATTTTCTAGCCAATGCAGGATGCTAAAAGGCTGAATTGATACCATCTGAAAAGACAGTTAACCTTTAATTGAAATACAGAGCGTTTGTCTGTCAGAGAGAGAAATTGTTTGTTGATGGTCTGGTGTATCTGTGTGCATGTGTGTGTGTGTGTGTGTGTTTTAAAAGCATAGAGGGAACAATGGGAAATGATATACTGACACATCTGTCTCACATTTTCTGAAAAAATATACAAAAAGCTGTAGCATCCTAACAATAGTTCAGCCCACATTTTAAAGACTATTTTAACCATTGTGTTGTCCTCCTGGATAAGTCCCTTAAGTCCCTTTTTCCTACACTCTACTCTGTTTTGGAAGTTTCTGTTGCTTTTTTCAAAGCTTTTGTTTCTGTTGTCTACACCACTAGATTCACAACCAACACCAACTTCTTAGTTTTACACTTATTCTTGGGATTCATGACCAATACACCTCATTTATATGAAATTATTCCTATTTTTTCAATTAAAAAAGGGCTGAAATCATAGATTATTTTGATTTATAGTTCAAATTAGAGAAACATATGTTGAGAGAATCCCAGATTGGTACAGTATGTTTCAAATAGAGATGGTCCGATACCATTTTTTGCTTCCTGATATTTATTCTGACACCTAAACTTGTGTATCGGCCGATACCGAGTACTGATCCGATACCAGCCTGTCATATATTTAGTTTTGTTTTAAACACTGTATACAACTAACCCTGTATGGATGTGATAGGATGTGATTTAATGTCTGTCTGATAACATAACAGAAAAAAAACATAAATACACTACTTTAACGTAGAATTTCTTTAGGACATTATTTCGTGGCATTGGATCGGTGCATAATCTTCATTACTTCCCGATTCCAGCTTTTTAGGCAGTATTGGAGGGTGTACTAATTCTGGTATCAGTAATGTCAAACTTTAGTCAGAATACCATTTTGAAACAATTTTTTTTTTTTAAGGTTATTGTTTTTTTAATTTTCACAGGACAGTTAGGTCAGAAAGGGGAGAAGACATGCAGGAAATCATGACAGGTCGGATTCAAACCCCGGACCTCTGCGTCGAGGCATAAACCTCGAACCACATGTTGACTGCTCTACCACTGACCCAACCTGGCCACAGCCATTTTCTTTTTTGACCCAAAATTAAAGTAATGAACTTACCGAAGAGCGTTTCTATGGAACCATCCATGTCATTTTTGAGCAATCTGCTCAAAGAAACCCAAATTTATGACACATAAACTTTGCAAACGGGTTGAATTTGACCCGAGGACAACAGTTAAAAGCGCAGCTGAAACCCTTTTACTGCTGTGTGTTTTTAACCACCTCAGTGTTTTATGGCAGATCAACTGAATCCCAAGCTTCATGGACACGAGTCCACATGGTGAACGCTGTCTGTATTTTCTCTGCTCACTGCAGGTGGTGCGAGCCTTCCGTTGGCGCAGCAGCATGTCACAAATGATGGAAGTGGCCCATTAAGTCAAGACTTTAAAACACGCCGATATGAATCACGTTCTCTGTCATTTGCAGGAATGCAGACAGAAAGATCCAATATCAACAGAACGTCTGTGATATTACACTCTGCTTTCGTTTTCTTCGAACACTTTCTCATCTCCATCTCATTTCCCTTGCCTTTCTTCTGTTTTAATTTGCTCCTTTTTCTTCATTGTCCAATCTCTTCTGTCCTCTCCTCCTCCTCGTCCGCCTTTTGTCTCCCCTCTTTTTCCTTTCCCCACCTATCTACAGTAATACTATTTTTGCCTGTTCTTTGCTTTTGTCCTTTTTCCTTTCATCACATCCAATTTGTTCATTCCTTTTTGCCTCATTTCCTCTCTCCTCCTCTAACTAAATGCTCTTTAAAAAAAATATTTAGCTTCCCTCTTATCTCCTTCTTACTTACCCATCCTTCCATTTTTCTTCTCCCCTAATTTTGCCTCCTTTCTTAATCTTTTTTCCACCTATTATTTCCATTTTTATATCCTTTCCTTGTACTGTCCTGTTCTTCCTTTTCTACCCTCTCTTTCTTCCTATCCTCTCTCTCAACTTTCCCTTCTGCCTCTTCACTTTCCTCCCCTGTCATCTCTTTCTTTTGTTATCCTTTCCTCTCTTTCCTCTCTTTTGTCTTGCCTCTTCCTTTTTTGTTTTCTCCTCTCAACTTTCATCTTAAACCCTTTTCTTTTCCTACACTTCTCTCCTTTCTTTCATCTTGTCTCCTCTTTCCTTCTTTTACCCATGTTCCTTCTTTCTCTCCTCTCCTCTCCTCTGGGAATAATTGCTTCTTGAAAATAAGTTTTTTCTCTCGGCACTGACAGGTTTGAGATATATGACTCCAATGAGTCTATAAACACTCACTGTCCGTGTGTGTGTGTGTGTGTGTGTGTGTGTGTGTGTGTGTGTAATGGAGTGTGTTAATATGCCTTGGAGGATAAAAGCATTATGTTTCATGCTTTACGTGGCCACTGTTAACAGGCTTATACATCATGTTCAACCTGTATTTTAACCAAACAGCTGCTCTTCACACTCTGAGTGTGATTTACAGCAGGTTTACCTCGATCTCCCTACAGCCAAAGCAACTCTACATCAGTGGCTCTCTCTTACTTGTTTCACTACTGTATTGTATTATCATTTGCAGTGCACCAGCAATCAATCACATCATCAATCACACAGCGCAGATGGGACTCTTGATGTATCTTTATTGTCTTGTATTTTTACAGTGTTAAGTATCACAACCAACTATCTCTTATCATGCAAATGTCACACTAATTTGAGTCACTGACCATGCCTTATTATACAGCGTGACCAGTGCTTTGTCTTTCAGGTTCTGCTCCCTGCCAGAGTGATCACCTGAAAACACACACAGCGCCGCAAAGGAGTGTCAGAATAGTCTTTATGTTTCATAAAATTGGTATCGAAGAAAGGATTGTTTAGCAATCAGTATCAGTTCAATTCAATTCAATTTCATTTCTAGTATCAATGGGGGGGCTGTAGCTCAGTCTGTAGGGAGTTGGGACCAAAGCGGACCAAAGTCCAGAGTGTGGATTGGTGGCTGGAGAGATGCCCCTTCACCTCCTGGGCACTGTCAATTTCTTTGAAACTGCAGCAAAATGAATCGCCCCTCGGGAAGAAATAAAGGTCTTGAACTTGAACTTGAACCCTCTGCTGTCACAACGCATTCTCATGAACGGGTCCGTGTGATGTCATTTGAAAATGTAGGCACACCAAAACGTGTGATATCCATTGAAATTAGGAGACCGTTGGCTGGTCACGTGATGCCGGCTGGTTGTGTCCAAGGAAAACAAATTTCCTGGGTGAAACAGGAAGCAAACTCCGCTCCCTGGCTTGAAAGTCCTGTGTTGCATCGCCGACTCATCAACACCAACCAATCTGTCTATGTGGCAACCTGTGTTCCTATACATCAGCGTCAATGCAGTGACTACTGCAAAAACTAAAAAGGCAGAATGCTTACAAATTACTGTGCTTAACTTTTTGTAGCTTTTCATAATGGGATGCATATTTTCAAAAATGTATATGTTTGTACACTTTTCTTGGTCTTAATATTTCAAAACATGGCTAAAAATTCTTTGTTGTTTGGTGTTGTAACAACTTGCAAACATCAGAACTTCAACGGGTATAACTAATTAAATTTTTATATTTTTTTTCCCCCATTTTATTTACATAACAGAATGCCTTTTGCATTGCAATGTGGTTTGGACATTTTAAAGCTGGAAGAGAATGATACATTTCCCTGATTTCTCTTAAATACCTAAACTACATAATATCATTAAAACTTTTTTTCCCCTAGTAAACCGTAATAAGTTATACAAAAAAAAAAAAAGCTGCATCAAAAACAAACTATGTGGGCTCCCCTGTAATTGGTGAAAATTTGAAACTCAGGCTGGGAATAAGTTAGGTGCTCATTACCAAGTTGTCCTTGGGTAAATCGTAGTAACTGCTTATTTCTCCGAAACTCTTTCATAGTTATCATTAGAGAAGTTTCAAAGACGTTTGCAGCAGCTTCTCTTTGCACTCCCACTGTTGAATATTCTGCACATACAGACACATCCACAGGTGGTCTGGCTGATTCCCAATGTTTTCACTTACATGTCAATTTACACCTTGCATCAACATAAGCAGCTCCCCCGATCTAAATAAGACACACATGAAAACAATAGGAGATTTTAAGTGCCCATGTTATGATTTGGTGCTGGTGTTATGATTTTGATAATCCTGCCTTGGACTGACCAAAGCTGGAGAAAGAGTTATGTCGCCAATGTGATCTTACCTAGCAACTGAGCATGTGCGACACCCAACAAAGATAGTATAGTGAGATGTCTCACTCTGTAGCTAAAAAAGAGCCCAAACAAACAGGGTGAAACGAGGATCTGCAGCAATGTGCAGTACAACAAAAATATGGTGTTTTCTGAAAATGAAACCATGTTAACCCTTTTCGGGTACAACCTCAAAAAACTATTATAAACCTGAGCATAATGTGGGCGCTTTAAGAAACTAGTTTACATGATCTAGCACATTCTCTCAGAATTCCTGACTTGTCTGATACATTTAAAAAACAAATGCTGTCAAGTGACTGTGACTGTTTGGCCTACTCCCGAACAACAGACTTCCAGAATGACTCACGTTCCACTTTCCACATAGCTGTCTTTGGACAAGAAGACACCTCGTGAGATTGAAATTGTTGTCAGACACTTTGAGTAATGATCTGAGACTGTCAGGAGATACAACAACAAAAAATCACTTTTAGTTGACAAAAATCAAGGCCACCAAATTGCCCCGCTAGGTCACATTGCAGTCCCAGGTTTAAAAAAACGAAATTACCCTTTAACTTGAGCTCTTATATTAAAAGGGGCTTAAAGGCCAAACTATGGTAATTTCTGTTGTGCTTACTAGACTTCAAAATAAGGATATTTGACAGTTGTGTCCGAAGAGAGTGGGGCTACTTTCATGCTAAAACGAAAAGTCATTTAAATTATATCGCTCCTCTTCATATATTTTCTTGAAACCGATTCAACACATGAATAAATGACTTAATAAGTCATTCATTCATGTGTTGAGGACACTTTGTAGATTATCTTTTAAATGTATTATTTTATATTGCTGTAACCACATATGAAGGTTAGGATGCCTTGGTACGTGAGATTTGGTGATTAAAAGTTCTCAACCTTGTTACATCGGCTTGTCCATTCATGAAATTAAATCTGCTGTCATCTAAAAAAAAAAAAAAATACTTTTTATGCTGAGATCATCTTTTAGTGGCTTTTTTCTCAGATTGCAGCAATCTCATTTTGCCAGCAGACTCCCCAGCTGTTTCAATCACATTCACAGTTGTACAAAAAACAGCAACAAAAGGCCTCATCGTTGCCCACATTTGTTAGGAGACTGTGTCAACGACACAAGCGAGTCGTGACATCTAACCCTTCCACAGCCAATGATTAGCTCTGAAGCAGAGGCCAGCAAGAGGCCACTGAAGGACAGATAGGAACAAACTCCAATCTGTGCAAATTGAGCGGGTAAATGTTGTGTAACTGGACCATTACCAACAATGTAGCTGCCGAATGAGCCGTGGTACTGCATGTCCTTGTACAGCCATTGTGTTAGTTAAATTACGTGATGTAGTCTAGCTGTATTTCCGTTCCTGCTGCGTGCTCGCCCGCCCACACACAGACACACCACTTTCCAGATCACCCTGACCATCACAGTATGGGATCATACATGTGACAAGAAAGAGATGGATGACCAGAAATATTTGCCATCACTTCCTTTGTATAATGACCGAAATTCAACACAGTGTGTCACTCTGACATGCATTAATCACACTTTGGGTCTGGCTCCTGAGCTTTTCCTGTACCGTTTCTGTGAAAGAAGCAGTCTCAGGCGGAGATTACATACCCTGGCCTTTTAAAAGCCATCACCCAAGTCAATGTTGAACCCCTCCACTACCTCAGTTGGGCTGCATGGCCTCGCTGTAATGGACCGTATTATAGAGGTTATAAAAAACAGGGTCATGCCCATAAAATTCCCCAGTGGGATGCAGGGCTGCCTGTTAAAAACTGAATAGGTGGATGTGACTTAAATGGCTCTTTTAGTCACATGCCCATGTGAAAATTGAAACAGGATTGTCTTGTTGGAAACACTTTTCTTGTTCCTAAGAGATTGTTTCAATGTAAGTGATGGGAGGGGGGGGGATTTACATTGTTACACTCTGTTGATATTACACACAGTCCCAGAATACACACACAGCCCTACTAATTGGGAAATGTCAGAGTAAGGGGGCTGCCCATGAAAGGCCACCTCAGCAGTGCCAGGATGTGAACTTGGTCTATGTGAGGATGTGTGGTTCTGTTGCGTCAAGCTAAGCAGACCCTGCACGATGAAAAATAATTTGTCCAAGGGGTACCCGGAGCGGAGAATGTGGTACCAAGCGGTCTTGACCAAACATCCGTGTGTGATATGCTGGTTTTAGTGTATTACTATTCTTCCACAGCAACTAAACAGGAAAACACTGGGGTTTCTATACTAAAAACACATCCGTCTAATTTGTCTAAGACAGAAAAGCTAAGCTTCATATTAGCTTAGTTTAGCTAAGCAGAGATGGATGAATGAAGACAATTTGGGTGAGTCAAATAACATGTTTCTTTTTTCCCACTTTCCATCCACAACCATCATGTGTAAATGTGGGATACATCAACCAATGCATAAGGTCCTGCAGATTTCTTCAAGGAGGTTTACACTGGTAATTGTATGATACATCTTACTAATTAAAGCATGAATCTGTAATATGTTAATAGCCTGTTAGGTTTTTAATAACACCAATGTGTTTATCATAGCCACTTGAGTGTGATTGTTTTAATTCATTAAATTCACCTGACTGTGACTCTGTGACAAGACATGCAGTTGCATACAGTAGGGAGCGGTTTAGTGTTACAAAAAAACCCGAAAAGAATGATCCAGTCATTAAAGCTACTTTGCCGGCACCAGGCTGAGTAAATTCATCTTAAAAGCTGAAGCAATTTACTGCCGGCAAGTGTTGATGAATGAGGCTTGTGCAGAGCTCTTTTTAAAGGCCTGTGTGCAACAAAATAACTAATTTGTCAACATTTCTCTGACAACTGACATGAAATCACTATGCTCTTAACAGACAAAGTAAACGCTTAAATGCATTAAATTTTGTAATCTTAGTCTAAATCATCAAAATATTTCCAGACTTCTGGTCCATTTAGAAGACACATACATACACCATACACTAAAAAGGAGAAAGATGAACATATACAGAGAAAGAAAACCAAAATAAACAACATTACTGACTTTCTATAAAGGAACTTATACCAGTGTTTCCATAGTGATGATTGTTATCTTATGGCACTAAACCTAGGATTTGCCAGAAGCCTAACAATGCTACTCTGGGAGACAGTCAGGGGACAAATTAATTAGTAGATAAGACTCCTCAATAATGCCTGGAAGGTGCTGACCCCTGCATTACAAAACCGGTCAATTGCACTAGAGCACCTGGGTTTGTGGAGCAGTATCCTCATACAGTCATTATAAGCAACCTTAAGCTTCTGCATGCTTGCCCTTTAAACGTAGTCCATAAGGGAGCAGTATACAAAGGAGTGCAATGTGCTTTTAATAGACTAATTTGACGTCAACCATGCTCATTTTCTTACCAGCATGTTAGCATTCACAGACCCCCCCCCCCCCCCGACATACGCCATTACTCACTGTACTCCAAAGGAGGCAGATACAGTCTTACTCCATTTAACCTGCATAATCTAGTTGGAATACCAGTAAACCAGGATTCTTATGATGTTGTCAGGGGCACTCCTTTGGCTTCTTTGTCAAAGGCCTTAGAAGCATCAATAAACCCAGTTAGCATGAAGGGATTCTGCCTTATGTATTCCTGTGTTGCCTCCTGCAAGGCATAGATACACAAATCAGTATCAAAGTTACCGTTGAAGCATTGTTTGTCAGTGGTTCCAATACAAGGACGTAGACGACCAAAGATTGCCTAATTTAACTGGGTATTAATAGCCAGCTGGCTAATCTGCTGAAAAAAAAAAGTAACTGCTCTAATATCCTCAAGATTAGATTATTACAACGCCCTACTCTCTACATTGGTATCAACCACCCAAAAATGGAAACAAATTATGCCTTTTACCACCATCTTTGCACTGGCACAGTATCCAATTCCTTACAAGAAATAAGTCAGCATAGACAGGGACATGTAGACCAGAAAGAGTAAATCCCACACACCCCCTGGCAAATCACACCCTGTATTCATTGGAAAAGACACTAAAGATTACTAATTGATCAGTTCCTTTTTGTACCCAGCGACGTTGTCACATAACAACATGGTAACGGGAGGACGAGCTAAAGGATTTTGGTGCATAAAGAGAGGTGTTGTATGTGCAGAGTGGCCAAGGAAATTGGTACCTTTGTCTAATTAATTAGAGCACAATTGTTTGTTAAAATGGGTAGAATTACTGTATGTCCATGGTTAATTAGGTTACTGCCGGACTTCCCCTAGACCTCTGCTTTTCAGATCTCTCTCTCCAGAACCGTAGACCTAATTGGGAAAGTAATTAGTGTGAATGAGCACAGAAACAGCAGAAGAACCACGTAGGGGGGGCAACACACTGTTTTAATTGTGAAGGACATGAGTACTTGGGTGTGGAAATCAACAACTGCATCAATGCAAGGTGATTCGAACGGGGACGATTCTGCATAAATGCGGTGACATGACCATAATCGATCACTGCCTACTGATGTTGCTTGTTGATTTTCCAGTTGCTGCTTTTTTGCGTTTTTGCTTTTTGTCTGCTGTTTTCAGACTACGCTACATTAAGGAAGTGTCTTTTTTAAGAGCAGATACAATAAAAACATATGACTGCTTAAGACAAGTTAATTAGTTAGTTAATTGATTTGAATCGTTGACAGGATAATCATAAACAACTTGTGAGACCAGTAAAGATTCACCGTGATCAACAAGTCATCAGCAGTTGCTTTAAGTCTTAGAACAAGTGGGTAGTTTCTTCCCCCCCCCCCATAAATAATGACAAAAGTGTTGGCGCGTCCATGATACAAGTCTTTCTGTGATTGCGCACTGCCCCCTTCCCCTTCTCCACGCAGTTGCTAGTAGCCAGGGAGGACACCTAGGATTAAAAAAACTCGACAACACAATCTTCTGAACATAGTCATGCTGAGAAATACAGAGAGAGTTGTGTGGAGCTGATAGTCTTAATTAGCTTTGCAGCAACTCATTTGTCAACGTCTTGAATGTAAAAAGGATATTTAAAAACAAATGTACACACTAAAGCTTTAAGTAAGAAATCCAGCAATTTGGTGCTAAATATCCAAAATGTACTATTTTAATATGCCTTCATCAATCTCAATCAGCAACCAACCAGAAACTGTTATGGTTTCAGTTATTACCGGGTTTCTGGATCCTGTTTTCTGTTATTTCTGTGTTTCCTCTCTGGTCTTGTGTGGTGGTTTCTGTCTTCTGTTCCCCTTAAGTGTCTGCATGTTTTGTTTCCTGTTTTATTTTGAAGTCTGGTCTTTGTCTGGTCTTGTCTCTTGTTTTACTTCTTGTCTTGTCTGATTGGCCTGCCCTGCCCTAATGTGATCCACCTGATGTATCAGCTGTTCCTCGACACCGCTTGTATTTAACCTCTATGTTCCCTTTGTCTCTTGTCAGATCGTTTTGTTGCATCATGTGTTTAGTTGGTGTGTTCCTGAAAGTATGTTTTTCTTCCTCTTTGTGATCTGTTTTCCCCAGTTCTGTGTCCTGTTTTTGTCTTGTCTTTTTCACTGTACCCCTTTTTGGATTTGGCTTTTTTCCATTTTGCTCCCTGGGTTTTCCATGGACTGTTGAGAGAATAAATCCTTGTTTAACTGCTCCCGCCTACCTCCCTCATCTCTGCTCTTGGGTCCTTAATCCGCTCCAACATAACAGAAACAGCAACTACATAAAAATCTCCTCCTACGCAGGTTACTTGTAGCTTAACATGTCAATTACCTCAGCCAGGAAATTGTAGCGCATCCGCTATTGCCAATCTATTGGCATTGATTAGCACTCCTATGAGCCTACTACTGGTAATTATTCTGTTCCAGGATCCACTGGAACTATTTCTCTTTGACAAAAAATACATGGTTTTAACAGCACTCAGACATGAGGGCCAGAGGGAAGCAAAGATGAGTCATAAATCATATATCACATGTAGACAGAGTAATATATCACTTTAATTGTCACTTGCAGCTGGCTTCCTTCACAACCTTGTGCTGTAGAATCGTTTTTGTTGTTGGATCTACGTGTTAGAATAATGTCATCCATCAAAAATATTGTTAGTTTCACCTCCTAACCCAGTTCTGTGCCAGTCTACCAGGTGAATGAGTGTCACAAGCATGGCTTTAAATGAACTTTTTTAAATCACCAGCCAACATGACTAGTACATTTTATATTTACTAGCCAATCAGATTTTCCAATAGCCAAATTTTTACTATTTCCTACTAAAAATTGTAATAACTTAATTAGTTATTTAATCAATGCTGCACGCTAGGCGCGCAGCCAGCGGTTGTAGGGCACGTCACACCATGGTGTTCATGGGTAATGTTGGAATAGAACTACAAGCAGTGTTGCCAGATTAGGATTAGGTTTTCTAGACAAACACACACAACAACTGCCCAAATTTATTGGTGGAGATAAGACCAATCTGGAGAGATTTCTGCAGCCGGCATTCAAACAGAAGCAGTGTAATTTGTATCTTTTGTCACCTACCTATCAACCCAGTACCTTTACAATGTTAGCCCCCAAAGTTTTCACCAGCATCTGGCAGGTTGCCAGGTGTCAATTTAAAGCCCTGGTAACAAGCATTTCCGCGGTAGCTATAAACCTGGATGATGTGATGATGTGAGCAGTGAACGATGTAGCAGCTTTTGAACAGCCCACATTTCTGGTTCCAGCTTTTCAGCGAGACCAAATCAGACTACTGGATGTCTTACAGCAAAAAGCCAAAAATCTCTGATGTCCAGAGGTGTCACAGTGGAGTTTCTAACAATAGTACACTTAGAGATATACTGACTGTTTAGTAAAATAGTTACACCAGGTAGGAAACACAACTTCTAATGACGTGTAATATAAACCGTGTTATTGGATTTGTTGAAAATGTAACGTATAAAGCATTTCCACACATGACTAGTGCCTGCCTAATGCAGAGCACCTAGATGAACCTCCTTAAATTGTTTATAATAACGTTTTGGCAACAAAAAAAAAAACATAATGACAGTGCTTTATACTTTCTGTATTTTTGTCACATCTAGCAAATGTGCAAGCCATGTATGTAGGAAAGAGGGTTGCCCCTGTAAAACCTTTTTATATGTTGGGTTTTACTTTGCTCAGAATAAAATAAAAACATGTTTTTTTAAAGTATTTTACAACACATACAACAGCGAGGTCTGTAAGCTCCCAAACAATGATACATAAATCTAATATCAACAAGGTTTCCTTTTTGGTAATCTTCTAATCTATTTTTTAATTTCAACCTGTAAAAGGATTTTAAAAAAATAAGTTTTTGTTTAATAGATTTATTAATTTGCGGTAGAATTGACGATTGAGAACACTGACAATACAACTAGAAGTACCTGGTAGTCTCCTGGTATTAGTATTCCTGTGTGAGTATTTAAGTAGTGCTCACTTCTGAGTGAAAAATAATGAGTGCACAGATGACTTCCAAATGGACAGGCTCCCAATAATAACTTGCTTTCAATCCACAGTGACAACTCTCTGGAGGTAGTCCGGAAATGTCAGAGAGGGAATGCACACACAGCACGTAATGTCAGGACAGCGGACATTAATTGGTCAAGACTTCAGTGTTGTTATAAACACACTCATTGATTTCTTCCATTGAGTTCCAGCTCCATAATGTCTCAGGATGTCAACACCATTTTGAATGAAACTGGAACATCTGCTGCTAGAACATTGCTCCGTATGATTTTCCACACAATCCCGCAAACAAATTGTTGTCTGAAGCTCGAACACAAGTCTCAAAGGATCAGCAGCTTCAGTGTGCTGGATCACGTTCCTGTACTAAAGACTACTTAATAAAGTCTTGTTTTGAGCATTTTCCATATGCTTTGATATTGGCTTTGCATCATTTCTGCCTGATCATTTCTTTGGTCAGAAGTATGACTTTTAGAATACAAACTGTACATCTGCGATTTCTGGCCTACAGTAGCCATGACCGTATATAAAAAGGAAACAAACATCATATCATTAATGCATTAATAACTGAATTGATTACACCCTGTGGTGATGTCTCACAAGTGTTGTAATTCTCACTGTCCAAAGTCTCAAAGGCATTGTTCCTTCTAAAAAGAACTCATTGTGAGGGAAGCGAAGGGAAGTTAAATCCTATCTGACCTTTTCCAAGTGAGCTGGATGAGAAATTAAGAAATTGAGACTTACCTAAGTATTTCTGCTGCAAGTTAAGGTTACTAAAAAAGTGAGTGATTCACACTGAAAAGGGCTGCCAGCTATGATGAACATAATAATAATAATGTGACTTTATTAACATAAACGCTCAAATGAAACCTTTTGTTCCCTCTAATGTTATATAAAAGTGAGCCTTACTGTCAGAGGAATTAAAGGTAGAACACCTTCACTTAACATGTGACAATATTCCTCTTCCTACACGCTGCCTTAGCGTGCTCAGACTGGTTTTACATTTTACAGAAATCTACGAAGAATCACTCAGGAGTTCAGACCATGTTTGGTTTCTGAACAACAATGATGATATTTTATTTTCTCCAAACACTTCAACAGTCTCCAGCATTACAAGCCTGTGTCCGGTCTGTATTTACATTCATTACATAGTTGTTGTAGAATATCTTTTCTTTCTCACAGCCAGAACTCCTGGAAATGATTGGACTAGAGCAACGCCACAAATACACACAACAGGGGAAGAACACTAAATTAAACTGGCGCAGAGCTAGGCTCACTACAGCAGGACCTGTGGGTTTGACACATTTTAAGCTACATGAAGGCCGCATTCACACGTTCAGTTTGGCTGACTCAATTTATTTGGGGGTGATGTTACAACAGGTGTCTAACTCATTTTCACTAAGGAACTCATTTTTAAAAAATGAATCACATCAAGGGCCAGACATGCTGTGAAATACACAAAGTCAAATATCTTTGACTGTATTATTGCATGGTGCATTTTTCTTGCTTTTTCCAGCTTTTTCATGGGTTTTTGTAGCTTTTTTTGTGTTTAATTTCTCGCTTTTTAAAAACATTTGTTTGTTCTTGCAACATTTTTTTCACACATTACGAACTCCGGTCAACATAACGCCCTACAAAAGTCAGCAAAAAGTTCCTCAGCCATCCTAGAGTTTAGCAAATCAAGCAAAACAATGATTACATTTTTTTTATTTTACTGTTCATAGACTGTAGAGCATCTGTTGAATCTCTGCAAGGATTCCTACAAAGAGGGATGGGGGAATAGTGGGGTCTCAGGGTTATGTAATATCCCATTTACTTCTACAATTATACTATACAATACATTATTCATTCATGTCACATACATATGCAATCAAATACTATGATACAAGATATAATTTAATGAACAAGGATTCTAATGTACTAACCATAAGCTGTCGTGCTACATTCATAATTATTGACTAATAAGATTGCCCGACTGGAACAGAGGTTATGACATGTTAAATGTCCTACTTGATCTCTGGGAAATATGTGTTCTATGTTAAGAAATAGGTCTAGAGAGTAATAAATTAAGGCTGTGTATTCAAAAGTGAAGGGAGGACTGTGAAGGTTGGGATGAAGTCATTTGTATCGCAGCTGAAAATGAATCATTTGTAACACAATGGGCTGTTGCTACTTGGCTTTTAACCCACTGAATATTATTCCTTAAATTACTGCACGCAGTGCTGATGGAAGGACAAATGGCTCCCTCTGTATGCTGTCAGATTACTACTGCAAACGTCCATGCACAGAAAATATGACAAAACTGAAAAGCATGTCATGGTTTAAGTAGATAAAAACAAAAACTGCAAGGGTGAAGATCTATTCACTGAAATGTGTTATTTACTAAGAAAACTAGAGCAACTATTTGTGCTTGAGGACAAGCTCCGATTATAAGAGTAAAGCCATGATATTTTAATTAAAAACTATGTTATAGGAAAAGTCAGAATAAGGAAGGCTTTATGACAGACGATACATTTTTTGCCCCAACCTACGCCATTTTGGTTGGTATATTTTTCTCCACATATTATCAAAATATTCAAACATAAATTCTACAATCTACAGGGTTTACAAACATATATGACCATTTTTGGAGAATATTTCCATATTTCCATAATATGTTCAAAGTTGTCCAAGTTGTTCTTTGCATGCTGTACTAAATTTTAATTTTAACCCAAACACATTTCTGACAATTAAACCGCAAGAAGAAACAACATGGTTTCACTTTAAAAAATATAAAACAGGAACAGCTGTGAATCATCACGCATCACATCACCAAAGGTACAGTATGTGCATACCTTTGCTCTCTTTATTAAAATTTATACTGTAATTTTCAGAGAACAGTTTTATGCCTGATACCAGTGTTGTGGTCAACACCACCAAAACCGAGACCTAGTCAATACCAAGAATCGAGACAAGGCCGAGACTTTGAGAGGTCGAGACCAAGACAAGGCCTGAAACATACAGTATGTACACAACCGGGTAAAGAGAGTTTTGGTAAAGAGGCAGATTGATAACTTTTTCCCAGCTGGCTTTGCTAGCGTCACTTACACTTACAGTACCTGTCTTCATGCTTCCTTAGTTAGTGCAGATAAAAAATACAGGTGGTCCCAGTTGTCGGTTAGCGTTACATTGCCAAATCTACACACTGCTGTGTGTTTTCTTTTAGATGTTGTTTGGCAAACTCTTTAAAAACTATAATAAACAAAATGTAATTAATAAAATATTAACACCGACTGATTTGGGGAGACATCTCCTAGACAGCCAGAGTATCTTCTCCTTTCACCTACATGTTCTTTGGGAGTGCGTGTGAAGGGGGGCGGGGAAAGATCTTGAGACCATGACAGGTCTCGAGTACTACAACACTGCCTGATGCACATGGAACCACACCCAACCATTGAAATGATTTAAAGAACTTACTTGAGTACATGTGTGGAGCCGTTGATCTGCGTGGCTGTGCAGGGAGCGCCGGACCCCAGGATGGATGACCTGCGGTACCTCTTCCTCCCGCAGCACAGGATGATGAGGAAGGCACGGCGGAAGGACTTGTTGAGGAAGGCGTAGAGGATGGGGTTTAACATGGAGTTGATGTAACCCAGCCACAAGCAGGCCGCCCACAGCTTGTCTGGCACTGTGTAGTCTATAAAGGGGTCCACCACATTTGTGACAAAGAATGGCGCCCAGCAGAGGCAGAAACACCCCATAATGATGCACAGAGTCTTTGCTGCCTTGGTCTCTGTTCGCATGCGATGGTTGCGCTGATGGTCAGCAGAGTCCGTGCTGGCAGCAGCACCCCCCGCCCGCTGCAGCATGCTGATCTGCAGCGCGTGTGCTCGCGCCGTGATGTAGATCCTCTGGTAGGCCAGCACCATGAGGACCAGAGGTATGTAGAAGGCCACCACAGAGCAGGTGAGGGCATACGGCTTGTTCACCATGAAGACGCAGGACGTGGAGTTGCTGCCCTCGCTGTGGCGCCTCTGCTCAATCTGGTTAAAAGAAGTCACATCAGAAAGGACAAGATTCAGAGACATTGCAGTTGTCTTGTTTGCGCCAACACGTAAGACATGTAACACGTAAATTGCGCCGGATGTCCCTCATTTCAGCCTTCAGCTTTTGTTTTGTTGGCATTTTAAACTCCAATGGATATATCAGCACTATGGTTATCTGCTCCTCAGATCTCTGCAGGGTAAAGCCAGACAGCTAGCTGGAATTTCGGCTAGTAAATGTCCAATCGGAGTGTTCTGTTGCACGACTAAAACAACATTTAAACTTACTGATGTTCCACAAAAACAAGTTGCTTCCTGAGTCTATTGCACAATACACAAATGACTCAACTCACATGAACACACATTTAATTAACTAAGAGGTGGGACGTTGAGAACAACACATAGATTGTTGAAGTAAGTCCTGAGCTACTGGACAGCTCTGACCTGCTTACGCCACAAAAAGCCTTCAGACTTTACAACACTCTTAACTCTAGTGTTGTCTTCCGTCAAAATTGAAACTTTTTCTTAAGTTTTTGTCCCTTTCTTCAACAATTTTGACCCTTTTTTGATGTTTTCAACACTACGTAACACTAACTTAACTCTTGTTTTACAGTTATTTTGGGAATGTATGTTGAATAAACCTCATTCATAGGAAAGTATACCTAATGTTTGAGGTAGAAATAAAGAAATTAGGAATTACTTAAACTACAAGTAAAGGAATGGATGATGATGGATAATCACAGACTGGAATATGTCAACATTTACTCAATACTATTCTGTCTACTAGTAATACTACTTCTATTTCTATTTCAAAACCACTCAAAAAATGTTTTTTTCAAATGCTATAAAATTGAATAAGACACCTCAAAATTAATGAAAGTAGAGATTTGTACTTGCCAAAGAGCGTTGTGGAATTAATCGTGTTATTTAGGGTAATGAGAATTGGATAGTTATAGGAAAACAGGTCAATTTGATCAGAGGACAACATGAGGGTTAACATCTCCACAGTTAGCAGTTAACTCTTGAGTCCTATCCCAATATTTCATCAGCTATCGTCTCATAATTGTGGGCAAACTATGGCTCCGGGCTGTGAGATGAATAATACAAAGATCAATCCATTTCTCTGTGTTTTCATGTGTAAGTTCTTTTTTATGAATGGGCGGCAGTTTTAAGTCTTCAGTGCTTTTAATGTGAGATTTGATGTTGGATGCACACAATGATAAAAAAACATAAAGTAAAAGTCTAAATCAGAGATAATAGATATTTTTTTTATCTGATCTTGTACACTTGACCGAGTTCTTTCTCAGTTATCATATTTCTTTTCCATAAAATATGTATTTATTCCATTTAAGTCTTGCCAAAGGGGACACGTTGGAAGCGGTTCTTGTCACTCATTCCATCATTAATCTTTTGAGCCAAGGACGCCATAAAATAAAAATTCTGGAAAATCATATGAATGTTGTTCCAAGTCTCTTTGAAGTGGTAATTTCACCATCTTTACACCTTATTAAAGTCAATGGAGTGCTAATCACTTTAGCAATGGTAAGACACATCAAAACTGTAATAAGGAATAAGTCCTTTTTATCCAAGTGCTGATGGCTGAAAATGTTATTTTATGATTTTAATTTAATTTAATTTAAATTTCAATTACAAAATTAACTTGTCTATAATAAGGATGCTAAGTTTCTTTATGCTAATCAAAGTCTGGAAGGAGTTTCATTTTTAAGTAATTCAGCTTTACGTGAACATGTGTCCACATAGACTGTAAAACTTATTGTGTTTACTTAGTCTATTTAATTTTAATTGCAAGAAAATTAAATAATTAATTGCAAATGAAGCCCTGGGTCAACCCATTCTCACATACATTTTCCGAGTACAAATAAACTTACTAATAGGTTTGATCTGACAACACTCAATAGCGTTCTAAAATGCTATTCTATTACAGGCTAATCAAAAAGCTTCTGCCAAAAAAAAAAAAAAAAAAATTAAATAGGCCCTCAAATTGACAGGTTAGAGATGTTGGCAGCAAACATGGACATTTTACAAAGTTCCAACATTAGGGTTGGGTGATAATTTGGTAAATTGATCGCAGGATATTTTAACAGTGTGTGATATGCGCCATGCAGTGTAAGACTGCACTCCATGACCAATCAAATCCGTTTGTTTCACAAAGCCATACAAACAGTAGAAACCATTACAAATAGACAGTGGCATGTACGTGTGTCTCCACAGCCTCAGACTTCTGCTTGTTTTGTTCAGATTTGGAGCCGCAGTTTGGGCCAGAACTGATGGATTACTCCAAATATTCAACAGCTCTAATTAGACCCAAAGAGAGAAGTCACATCCCTGCTGCACGCTAATGTCACACTGCTGTTGTGCTGGAAACGTTCATATGTGTGTGTGTGTGTGTGTGTGTGTGTGTGTGTGTGTGTGTGTGTGTGTGTAATATGTGATATGTGTGAGTCACTGCCAATGCTGCCAAAAACGAGCCAGCCTCCTGTTGACACTCAGCTCAAGAGTAACTTCTCGCTGGCTGTCAGATAAAGGCAGACAGGGCTGAGCGAGGATAATAGTAGCTGGGGGAGTCTCTGTCTCTCTCTCTCTCTCTCTCTCTCCACATGCTCATGTTGTCTTTGTCTGCACACCTGTATGCCTTTATCTCATCTTCAGTGACTTGATTTCCTGAAACATTCCATACACAAATATGAACATCAAGTGTCCTTTCAACTTTGATATGGTCAACCATGCAATGTTTTTGCAATTCCAGATCATGTTTATAGCATGTGTGAATACTTTTTCATTCCTTAGCACTTAATCCTAGCAAGCACTTACACTTAGAAATATTGCCTAACACAGGAGGTCTTCAACATTTTTAAGCCAAGGACCACTTAACTGAAACAGAGACAGAGCAGGGACCCCTACCAGATGTATTGCATGAAATGAACTTGCATACTGGGCCTACAGTAACGCGTGAGGCGGTTTTTGCATTGAATACTAAGCTATTAAAGCTTAAGTGCATAGTTTATGTCTACCTGTGAGAAATTCTAAGTAATGACAAAAACACTGTCGGCGCGTCTACATGATACAAGCCTTCCGTGGTCAAACTGTCAATTATTAGAATTGTTGAGGCTTTGTAAACTATAGAATGTGGTCTAGACCTACTCTCTCTGCAAAGTGTCTCAAGATAACTTTTGATATGATTTGATACTGTAAATAAAATAAAATTGAACTGATTCGAATGTGGCGCAGCAAATCCTTGGGAAGAACTGTTTCTTTGGATGGCTACCTTACTTATCAGGCCAGTAAGCCGATCATCACTGTGGATATACAGTATATTTTTCGAATGATATGTTGGATTCATTCATAATTCATTCATTTTGTTATTTAAAAAAAATATATAATTTGGAGGCCCCCCTGCAGTAACTCTGAGGACCCCCTAGGGGTCCTGGATCCCCCTGTTGACTATATCTGACCTACCAGGATAAAGCATTACAGAAGCATCCTTTTTAGTTACTAGTGTACAGCTTGATGTTGGAGGTGAAGTGCAAGCTTTTTAGTGCAATAATGAGGACCTTTGGACCTCTTTCTCTACATACTAACTCGGTTTTCTGTATGTTCTAACATAAGCTTCATGTACTCAACATGATCTGGAGAAGGTAGCAGCTGCTTGTATTTCATCAATGATCACTTCACCCAAAGATTGATTTTTCCTACTGTTGGTTCATTTGAAGGATTTATGGAGGCCTGGCAGTATATAGTAGCCAAGAAAAAAGCTACATTTAGAAAAACGTTTTGTGGAACATAATTTAAGAAACCACACTGCACAAACAAGACTCTCATAACAGTTAAATACTTTACATTTTCAGATTTAAATAAATAAAAAAACAGCTTGACTCCATTTCCGTGGTATCGGTGGTACTTTTGTTTCTGCGTAAGACATGTTGATGTTGTTTCCATAGCAACACATGAAGCATTTCCTGTGTCTTGTAAACAATAGTCCTCAGGACTAAAACACGTTTTCAGCACATGTGGACACTAATTGTTTTTCTATGTTTATGTAAAACACTATTTGTTCTATTTTCTCATTTTTGCGCTTCTTTAGGAAATTATAATCATAAACTTGCGTTTCCTAACGGGATGTAAAATATTTTTGGCTCCATCTCCATATGGAGCCAACACAGGCTACTCAGTGAATCCTTTCCTCACTCTCACTCTCTATCTCACACACACACACACACACACACACACACACACACACACACACAGACACACACACACACACAGTCGTGTCTGGCTATCTTTGTGGGGACCAGTCATTGACATAATGCATTCCCTAGCCCCTTACCCTAACCTTAACCATCAAACCTAAATGCCTAACCTTATCCCTTACCCTTACCCTAACCTTAACCATCAAACCTAAATGCCTAACCTTAGTCCTTACCCTTACCCTAACCTTAACCATCAAACCTAAATGCCTAACCTTAGTCCTTACCCTTACCCTAACCATAACCATCAAACCTAAATGCCTAACCTTAACCCTTACCCTAACCCTAACCTAACTCTAACCCTACTCCTAAAACAAAGTCTTATTCCTCAAAAAGCCCTTTAACGTTAAGGGGACCAGCATTTTGTCCCCACAAAGCTGTCAGGACCCCATAAGTATACTGTATTCACAGTTTTTGGTCCCCACAAATGTAGCTAAACCTGGCCCACAAACACACACACACACACAAACACACACACACACACAGTGTACTCACCAGGTGGTTGATACCAATGCTGTTCCAGCCCTGCATGATGGGTAGGAAGGAGATGAAGGTGGGAATAACCCAGCAGCCACCGATCATCAGAGCCACTCGCATAGGTGTCATTTTGTTCTGGTAGACCAGAGGCTGGCAGCAGATAGCATAGTACCTGCAGACAAACAATAGAAAATGGATACCCAATCAAGACAGCCATGGCATGAGGAGTGGCAACAGATAACCTGATATATATAGACAGAAGAAAGTGTCACATCCTGTATATCTTGATTTAAAAATAGCCCCTTAGCTGTCAAATACAAAGTACTGAAGAAAATGTTGATAAAGTTATAGATAAGTTTACTCGTTTAAAGAAGCCATGATACATAAATGACCGAATAGGGTGATTAAGTCCATTCTATTTAACGTTGAGAAATGGGTAAATCGTGGCAGTTTGAAGCATGTGACCACAGTGAGAACCTGACTTTTACATGTGACCGTATTATTTTACGTTGTGGAACAGAAATGTTTAAGTTAGGGCAACAAAACTAAGTGGTTATGGTTAGAAAAAAAACATGGCTAAACATTATGGACAGTTGGTTTACTTAAAGAATGTTGGTTTTTGGACCACCCTGGTATCTCACCTGGTTGAGTGTGCAGCCAATGTGCAGTCCTATAAGGTGAATATGGATGTGGTGAGAATGTTTTTTTATGTCAGTCGTATGTAGTGTATAGAGCTAC
>NC_048416.1:27125253-27163707 GCF_013103735.1 Etheostoma cragini
GGGGGGGGGGGGGGGGATGCTGTGGTAACTGAGAAGGCCAGGATTGATAGAGTGACTAAAAGGGCTGGAAAAATGATGGGAGAGTTAAAAACAGTGGATCAGGTATATGATCATCATATGGTAAAAATGTCTGAAAAAAATAACAAGGGACACGGGTCACCCTCTTCATGGTAATCTGACTGGCAGGGTTATGGAGTGTAGTGGTAGGTTAAGACCTCAAACCCAACACCGGTCTCCTGGGTTACAGTCCTATGTTTGTTTGACCCTTTCTACTTCCTCGTCTGCTCCTGTAGTAATTATTATGGCCACTAGGGTCGCCGCCTAATAACAAATGTAAATAGGTGTCGTTAAGGTGCTTGCACAGTTAACCAACATGGCCGTTTTTTGGGGTAAGGGACCGTCGAGAAAAAAAAAGGGTGAACATTAGAAAAAGTTATAGATAGAAAAATGTAAGGTACAATCCCAAAGATCTGTGTTTCACTGTCTTTGTTGATGCCTAAGGCAATACGTGGTAATAGTTTGGATTTCTCTTCCCAGAGATCCAAACAGTGGCGTGGTAGAGTTGGATTATGTAGCAGTAACTTCCACAGCCTCTGTTCCACAATACCATAAGAGTTTTTGTACATGTCAACATGTTGAAGTCCTGCAAGAGAGTCTGTTACCAGCAGTATTTGGGCCGGGTCTAAAAACGCCCGTGTACATGTGGCCTCAGTCGCTCTATTTCTGTCCCTGGTTTCCTTTTTTAATGAGCTCTTTTGGCAAGACAAGAAGGCGCTCGCTGCCAAGTATGTATTTGCAAAAATGCTAAACACCAACAATTAAGCACTTGAACATTTTTTAACAATCAAATGTCTCCCTCGCTTTCTGCTCATGTCTCTGTCTTGCTTTGAATCCCTCTCTCATTGACTCTCTCTGCCTCATTTTGTTAACTTCATATCTGTATCCCTTCTGTAAGCTCTCTCTCTGGTCCATCATCTTAATTTCTACTTTAACCTCCACCTTTCAACCTTTTATCCTTTTTTAAATCGGCAATTCTCACCATTTATGTCTCCATTTCTAAAGCTTATCTGATATCTGAAAATTGAGTAAAACCTAACAAGAGGACAATAACTGCCCTGGCATTATCACAGTCCACCCAAAAGCCTGAGACTAATTTCCTCTTCTTAGGACTGTTAGTCAAATTTTCAGATGGCCTTGGCTTCTGCAGATGGGACATTCAGTGTCTCAGCTACTACGGCCCATCAATTGTCCCCCCATGACATTTATTTGTCCTTTGAGAGAGAGTGGACAACTTCTGTGTTTCGGAGGTCATAGAAGCTCTAGTTCAAATTAAAGAAAAGGCAAAAAAGCTGACAAAAGAAACTGACAAATTACAAAAAACTTTGGGCCCTTTTTTGAAGCATTACTCTCACCAAAATGCAACCTAGGGTGTTTTTGTGAGTGTACACAAGTCAAACTGTTGCATTATTAGGACGCAAACACATTTTTATAAACTCTGTGTACATGCTCAAGTTAATGCTTAGAGCTCCTGATGATACTTTGAGCAAAGTTTTGCTTGTTGTTAAACCTTAGTGTTTTGAAAATGTTGATTTTGATGCTATCATATAAAGGCCCATAGCACTCCCAATCAAAATCTGACCAAAAACAAAATTACGGTGAATCTTAAAAGTGGCGTTTCCGTCGTTATTATGCGTTTAAATTAAAGTTTGACTCTGGTCCATTCACAAAAAAAAACCAAGGTTGCATTTGGCGAGAGTTACGCTTGAGTTTATAGTAAGAAATTTTATAAAGGAACATGTTGCATGTAGAGTGACCTAGTTAGTTACAACAGTTGTCTCTGACAACCAGTCGAGTACATTATAAGAAATGTTCTGGTGGGTGCAGCAACAAATCCCTGACAAAGTCACTAACGTAATGCTTCCAACTTGAAAAAAAATATTGTTTGAATGCTCAAAGCAATTAAATACAAGAGTAAAACAACATAACTTTAAGTTTTTAAACACAGCAAAGTTGGAAGAACTATTCCCAACTCGTAAAATGGCACAATTACATATTCAGACATGTGTTTGTGAATCTTTAAGGAACATTTAAATTCAACAACCCATTTCTTTCAGTCCTTCTGACCCAGATCTGTCTCTTCTTTTGTCCACTTTCACTCCCCCCCCCTGTTTTACACTCTCTTCATGTGTTTTGCCCTGCTTGCTATATTTCTCTCTTTGACGCCAAAAACCAAGCAGCCTGGACTTGTACAACAGGATTATTTTGAATAAGAACTTTTTAAATTCATGTCTCTCCCTCACTTAATTTATAACATATTCAATAATACACTTAGACACATCTGCTCTGACTTTGTGTATATATATATATATATATAAAATATGTATGTGTGTGTGTGTGTGTGTGTGTACGCGTGCGTGTGTGTGTGTGTAAGCTTGATATCAAACACTGCAGCAGGAAACAGCATGCTGTCATGCAGCGATATGGCTCAGGCGAAGCTGGCTCTAAACAGCATAAATGGAATAGCATGCATCATAGAGGAATAATGAGCACAGGGAGAGGGAGAAGGAGCGAGAGAGATGCAGCGTGAAAAGAGAGGAAGCAGAGCTGGGCAAGAATAGGAAAAGAGGAAGAGAGAGATGGCATTGAAGGAATGTTTAAGACCATAAAGAAAAAAAGGGAAGAAAATAAGCAGAAAGAGATGAAAGAAGTAGAAGAAGGAGGACAGGAAACAGAGGAAGGAACTAGAGGATAATAAACAGACTCTGTTCCCAAAAGAGAAAGAGAGGAAGAGAAAGAGAGATGGGTATTAAAAGCTCAAATGGCAAATGCTGCATTGCTCACTGTAACACATCCTCTACATCTGCAATTGTACCTGTCCTGGTCAATGACTGTGTTTGTGTGTGCGTGTGTGTATGTATGTGTGCATATGTGTGTGTGTGTGTGCACGCACACATACTGATCGCACAGAACTGTTCCAGTGTGATAGGAAACAGATGAAGTCAACCAAGCGAGCCACTTAGACCTCCACCCTTTTGTGTGTCTGTGTTTGTGCTTCTGTGTGCCATTGCACTTCTTACAGATGTGTGTGCGTGTGCATCCATGTCATGCATCAGTGTGTTTAGGATTTTGTTTTTGCGTGCAAGGGCAGAAATGCAATTATTTATTCAGAATATTTGTATGTGTAGTATGTGTAGTGTGTATCAATTGTGCTACACATATGAGCTTGCCTTGCCATTTCCTATTGAACCACTAGGGTCTTTTTCTACAAGGAAGCCAGTACTGGATCATTTTAAACAAACCTCATAAGGTAATTTTGCTCATCTTAC
The DNA here is from genome assembly GCF_013103735.1 of Etheostoma cragini. Classification (NCBI taxonomy): domain Eukaryota; kingdom Metazoa; phylum Chordata; class Actinopteri; order Perciformes; family Percidae; genus Etheostoma; species Etheostoma cragini. The sequence continues at coordinate 27,128,580 of NC_048416.1, forward strand.
TCTTTAAAAAAAACACTTAGCCTTCTGGTCACTAAGGGATGAAGTTGTATGGAACTTTGCTTAAAACTCTTTGTTCTATTACTAATGGCAACAGTAGAAATTGTCTCACCTCAACAAATCCAACAAACTAAGAGGAGATCGAAGGAGCTGTCAGTCACTTCCAGTCAGGAACGCCACCACAGCCTTGAGACGAGGTCTAATCAGGCGACGTAAGTGAAAACACCAGTGGAAGCTTAAAATGGTACATAAGTCACTCCAAATGGCAAAGATGTGTCCACTCCCTTCTGCCTCTCTTGCTTTACTTGCTTTTAAGGCACAGACACTTAATGTGTGTCAGCACTCTCGTCAAGCCGAATAAACAGCAGCAGCCGGCTGCTATTTTCAACTAACAAGCTCTAATAAACCCACAAAGCTTTTTTAGTTTTAGTTTTGTTTTTCAGAAACTGGCTGGTGAAGAAAGTGAAAGATCTAGCAGCTTAAAAGGCTCATAGAGTCTCAAGAGTTGATGGACACCACACCATCATGCTTTTCTGAGTTCTATGTACCAAAGTGCTTAACCCTCCTGGTGTCTTTGGCTCAAATTTGAACCTGTTTCAAAAAGTTTCTATGTTAGAAATTTGCGTTTCTTTGAAACAAATTTTCCCAAAAAAGTAATGTGGATGTTCCCTACAACATCCCTCACAAATTAAATAAATTATCAGTTCACTACTTTCATTGAATTTGGGTGTTTTTGGTCAATTTAATAGCATTTGGAGGACAAATAATTGATAAAATAACTTGTGTGAGAAATGTATAAAAAAAAGAAAAATATTTAAAATGTGAACAAATGTAATAAAGTGACAAAATGTGAAAAAGTGACAAATGTAAATACAAAAAAGGTTTCAAAATTTGGGTTTCAAAGGCTCAGAAAAAGTCGACAAACGTTGAAAAAGTGACAAAAACATTTGGGGAAAGACAAAAACGGCCAAAAAAGACAACCAAAACGTTCTCTTTCATTTGAATGTGCAGGTCGGCGAGAAGACAACACGAGGGTTAAAGAGACAATTCCTTTAGCTTTAATACTCTTATCCAAACACTTTATTATTCATAAAAACACTAGTTTGATGATTTGATTATATATTAATCCTCCAACTCCCAAACATATCCTCTCCAGAAGACCTGACTTTCCACATTTTTCTAACCTTTGCTCATCCTCAGATGGTCGACTCAACCTGCTGCAGCAGTATTAAAGCTAATCCAGTTCATGCCTATTGTCAGGCACTGTTGATATTTTGCTGCCTCCCCTGCTACGGTCCTACCTCATTACCTTCTCGCGGTGCGTGGCATTTTGCAGCCAGCAGTAATTTGGAGGAGGCTGTGTGTGCTGTGTGTGGTCTGCATGTGCTGTGGCATTAGAAAAGGTCAAGAGGCCCATTCTATTTGAATTGCCAAAATAGACGTGTTGAAAGGTTGCAAATGGATTCCAGCACAAGTATGAATTCTTGAATTTTCTGAATATAAATGTCCATATACAAAAAACACACATGCACAAAAGCATTGTATGCACACACACACACACACACACACACACACACACACACACACACACACACACACAAACATTGACCTGGGAAAGATTAGAAGCAGACGTAGCGCGGTTGAATGGCAGCGTGTCCTGACCATGGGCACTCCCCGTTTCCTTTTGATCTACAAAATATGTCTCTCTGTTTATTTCTGACATTTTTATTCAGACATTATTTATATGGAAGTTGGTTTCTGAGAACAGCCAAACCCAAAGTATGTTGTTGTTTTCAACGTTCCAACGCTGCTGCGGAACATCAGATTTAGTCTTCACCTAAACCCTGAGAAGGTTGAAATCCTCCTTACTGCCTACTTAGGTTTAGACATCCTCCATTACGTTAAAACATAAAGCAGCTTTGTACACACAAATCACAAAAACAAATGAGTTGGGTCGTACTATTAAAAGGCATTATGTACAGTTGTATATAATTCAGATTTTTGCAGTAGATACTGTACACAACTAATTTACTAACATCATTTGCACCAATGAGAACTGGTACAAGGCGTATGCTAACACAGCAGCCAGTTCCCATGAACCAGTTGTTTGAAAAGCTACTCAAAGTTAAGCATCGTGTAACAGTTTGCCTCACACCAAACAGCATGGGAAAGGTGCATCACGCAAAATATAAGGGCCGTTCTGATATCTGCCGAGGTGAATACAGCCTAACCCTGCCTACTTCTGGTTAGTTCTGCTAATTCTGATTTAATAAAATGTTATCAGACCCACATATCAGCTTGTAAACAAGTCTCCAGTTGTTTTGTTATGACTGAGTAGCTCTCAAAATGCTCTACTTGTGATCTGTTGCTAATTTTAGTTAACAAAAGACTGTATGTGAGTCTCTCTGACTTCTAAACGCCACTATCAGCCACACGTGTTCTGTACAGAATAAGCCTTTAAGTCAGACAAATGGCAATTATAATCCCTCCGATTCAAAATCAATAAAAAGTTTGTATAAAACAACGTCATGTTGAGCCGATTCTGAACCAATCAGCTGTTAAATCAGCTGAGAGGCCGGCGTTTCCCAGCATGCTCTACTTGGTCTTGCAGTCGGTGAAAGGCAACTGCGGCCGCCTAGATCTCGTGATGTGATCATTGTCCTCGTGTGCATGACGTAAGAGTAAGTCAAGATCAAGTCGGACACAAATCTAACCAGCATGCAACTGGCGGCGATCGCCGGTGATCGATTATGTGCAGACCTGGCTCATCTCTAACGAGACGATTTTCCTACGATAACTTACGGAACTGTTCACGAGAATACGCTGAACATAAATGCTCCAAATTGAGGAAACACAAACCCTACTTTACAAAAAGAAAATCATATCAAAGTTTTTGCTTTTCAATCATTTCCTGTGCTGTCTAGTGAACACTCTCCCATTTCTATAGTGCATTATTTGTCCATAAACATTACAAACAGAATAAGGCAAATGTAATGTGTCAAAGTATAAATAAAATCAGTACCGAGGGACATTTGGCACTTTGCACTTTGACAGCTGTCTACTACCTTTTTTTGTGGCGCTCATAAAACCATGAATAAACTCAAACAGATTCATTTAAAAATTAAGTGTGCTAATATTGAATATTCAGAAACAAATAAGTCAGATCATCAAAATGACAACTGGTCTTCCTGCAGTACTACTCTGAGACACAAACAAACAAAACAGCTGATGACGATCAGCTAATGCATGTACTCTATGTCTGCAGCGTGCTGCCTGCACTAATACTCTGCTCCATCAACAAGGGAGAACATTAGAGTTGATCAGGGCGACAGCGCAATTTCAAGAAGGTCAGGGAAAACAAATACAGAACATAATACTATTACAACACTATTTCATAAGTGTTTGAATCCTTTTTTAAACTGGTGTTTATTTCATTCTGTTTGTTTTTATTTGTTTTACATTGTATTGTCTTATTGTTGAAATTTTTAGTCTTGCTTAATTACTTTATTTGATTTATTTGATTTTTTATTTCTGTTTTCATATTTCATGTGTGTTTTACCTTTGTTCTGTAAAGCACTTTGGGCTGCATGCTTGCATGAAAGATGCTATGTATAAATAGTTGAGTTACAAGAAGTTTAGTAGTAGAAGTAGTAGGAGTTTAGTCTCTGGGATAGCTTGAACTATTAACCCATGTGTTGTCCTGTCAAAATCGAAAATTAATTAATTTTTATCAATGTTATTCATTTTTCACATGTTTTTGTCCCTTTTTTCAAAAGGGAAATTTTGATGCTTTTTTTAATGTTTGTCCCTTTTTAACTCTGTAACACTAACTTATTAACTTTAGTTTTACAGTTATTTTTGGAATTTGTGATCAATAAACCTAATTTATAGGAAATTATACCTAATGTTTGGGTTAGAAAAACAGAAATTAGAAAGTATTTGGATTAAATTTAAGGAATGGATGTTGATGGATAATCAGACTGGAATATGTCAACTTTTACTCAATACTATTTCAAAAGCACTTCAATATGCTTTTCAAATGCTAGAAAATTTAAAGAGACCTCCCAAAATTAATGAAAGAAGAGATTTGTACTAGCCAATCAGTGTGGAATCAATCATGTTATTTTGGGTAAATACAATTGGGTAGTTAAAAAGAACATTGATATGGGAAAATGGGTCAACATGAGGGTTCAACCCAACACAGAGTGGTTTGGATCACCTTGATTCTTTTTTTGTCTTTAGGGGTTAGCCAGCTGATCAGACTGATTTGATCCACCTGGTGCTGGTGGAGCCAGGTGGAGGCTGTCAAATGCAGCTAATTAGGCCACATGTTAGGACAGAAGACACAACTCACTCTGGCTCTCGGTGATAACGATGAACAACCACACCTTTAGTTGTAGGAAACTGGGGGCAACGCTGAAATACACGCTAACACTGCCTAAACAGTAAGCCCCATCCTGTCAGTCATCAGCATCTGCTCCCTTTCTTTTTCAAAAATGCAATCAATGTTGGCATGTTTGGACCCTTTTGGTGACAAATGACAAGAGAGGGGGCTGAGTCTCATGCAGAGAAGCAGCCTAAAGGAGACAATGAAATGCTGAATGAATGCAGGCACCGTATTAAAGCAAGAAGCCATATAGAAGGGCTCTGCTTCTGTCTTCATCCTGTTGTGTCTTCAAAGTCACCCAGCCCACCCTCGCTCCATTTCTCTTTCTGACTCTATACGGCAGCTTTTGGTGATGCACTTTACGCTTGAGTTTATGACTGTCTCACTGAGTCCTTCACATAACCGCTGTGTTAAAATCATTTCATTTTATTCGCAGTTGACTCATCTCCTCTTTCTCATCCTTTCTTTATCCTCTTCGCAGCACTCGTCTCTAACTTTGTTCACACATCTATCAATAAAGTCAAAGCAACATTCATCCTGCATTCCAAAATTGAATGCACTACATAATTACCGATATCTACTCCCACTGTACATCTGTAATAATGTCAGATGTTACATTATTGCAATGATTCAAACTTTGTAACGGCAATCAAATTATCAAAACCAACGATGTGTGATTAACGGGAGGATTAGACCAGTTTTCCTGGCAATACAATTAATGAATTTAGAAACACAGTGAATTTAGAAACTTAAAGTCTTAAAGTCAGTAGATTTTTGGATTTTAGATTTGCATTTTTCTTTTAAGAGAGTATGCCATTTATTTGAAAAAAATAATAATTATAAAATAATAACAATGTATAAAAACTATATTTAAAGGTCCCATATTAGGCACATTTTCAGATTGTATTTTGGGTTTCTACTAGAACATGTTTACATGTTTTAAAAACATTTGTGTAAAAAACACACTATCCTTCTCATACTGTCTGTCTGAACACACCTGTATTCACCCTCTGTCTGAAATAATCCGTTTTGGCGCCTGTGTCTTTAAGAGTGGCTACAGAAAAAAGCCCAGTGTGCTCTGATTGGTCAGCGGTTGCGGGTCTTCTGCATTTGCACTCTCAGAGTCTCTGCACCATCATTGCAGCCGGGTAATGACTATAACAGCGTTCCACCTCTATATAGTTTAGATGTGCCATCACAACTGTGATTGAGCGCTTTGATACTTTCACAGTATTGTTACAGCACCTCAACCCGCAATATAATGATAAAGACATGGAAATCTCACTTTTTACAATATGGGATCTTTAAACTCTTTCTAGAACTGTCTTTATTTCTGTGTCTAGCTATTTTCCTCTCTCCCAAAGTCACCTTGTCTAGCGCTCTCTAGTCACCCATTGCCAGACCTTCCTCCAGAGCGCTGCAGAGGAAAAACTGGCTAGTCCACACAGCATTCCGGGATGGGAGAATAACGTGCTCTGGTTTATTGGCATTTCTTTAAACCAATCACAATCGTCTTGGTCCACGCTGTGTGCAGGACAACGGCACGGTGCCTTTGCGAAAGAGCCTCAGGAAGGTAAGTGTTTTGGTGGAATGTTCACATAAATAATTTGATCGTCGGTTCTAGCTGGGAGAATGTTTTGGTTTCACCCGGAGTATAGAATGCCAACACAAAGAAAGTGGAAGGTGAGGGACATTCGGTAGATATCCACTGGAACTACCCCGTAAAGGAAACGTTGTCGATAGACAAAGAGCTCTCAGTTTTAACGCTGTTGTTTTCTCAATCCAAATGTCTCCGTGTATGTTAGCCTCTTCACTGAACCGACTGCCTCTTTGTTGGAACATCCTACTTGTGGCGGTTCTGGTATTATTAGTCTTAATTCATTTCCATTCAGCCCTTTTCAGCATCTACAGCTGACAGTGGGTGAATAAGAAGCCTTTTCCTGCAGCTGTTCACTTGTTTTCTATGTTCTCTCACTTGATTCTTCTTTGTCTTCTCTGTTTTATTCTCCATTTCCCGTTCTTTTCTCTTGGCATCGCTCTCTTTTCTCTCTCGTTCTCTCTCGCATACACAAGCTTGTGTTGTCGCCTGTCAGCCAACCTCTTAAAGTCGAAAAACACCGGAGGCAACAGTTTTTTTTTCAAGTCAGCTTGAAGTGATGTTTAAAGCTGACTTATTTCTACGGTTTTCAGCTTGTTTTTTTGTTACATTTCAGTGTTTTTGTGTTTTTATTTTGAGTTTTAGCAAAGTTTTAGTTTCAGTGACCGCCTGACTTGCTTCAAGGTCTGTTGAGTAAAAGGCAAACTGAGACGTGGATGAGGAAAAGGTAATAGGGCTTTCACAGAACCGACATTTTGACATGTCCCAGTTGGAAAAACACAGGTATGAATGAATGATGGCTGAATTCCACATAAGTAAACAACTAATAAATGGAATCTTTTTTTTGTCACAATACCAAACATGGCAGAATTTCCTCAACAACTGACAAAGTCAAAACAGTCAACACAAGGGAAAAGACGGTTCCACCATCACAAGCACCACGGGTCCCAAGACAAGCAGGCAGACTTTTTGTTTTTCCATTGATTTTTACGCCATGTTGTGTTTCTGTAACGCTCTGTCAACAGCTCAACGGAGCATTTCATTTTTTGGGTCAGGAAATACATTGAATGCTGTTGAATGCAGTGACAGTATTTGCCTGCGGAAAGAACATGCGCACATAAAATGGAAATGTGATTAAAATGTTTGTCCTTTTCCCCTTCTTAATTATTTTATATTGTGGATTCAATGATTTCTCATTGTTCCCTTCTGTGTTTATGCTCTTTCTCTTCCAGTGATGCAGTCAACAGATGCTTCTTTTTAGAGATTCCTCAGAATAATAATAACAATAATATTACTGATAATAATAATATACCAGCAAAAATGTGTTTACTATCCTAGTCTGTTATTGTCTTGTTTGGCTCTTTTCTTATACAATCAGTTTGATTTAGAATACTGGAAGCTACAATCAGCAGCCCCCCCCCCCCCCCCCCCCCCCCCCTCAAATGCATAAACATGTTGGAAGGGATTTCTTCATGAGCCTTTCACTCAGTTGTCACCAGATGCTCAGAAAACTTTGGGTCTGTGTGGTAGGAGCAGTATCAGTCCAGCACAATCATCACCAAATCCGATTACCCTGTTAGTGGTGGTATTGATTGTTTGTGGGGAAAATGTGATTAATCCCTCATAAGAAATAATCTATTGATTTGCTGGTGTGAAGACCAACACTCACACGACATTGTCTCTTTCTCATTTGAGTAACTGACATGTAATAGTATAATGGGGCTTAGGGCCAATTGCAAGGTAAAGTGGTCATGGCAAAAGTCTTTTCCCTGGCAAATTGCACACTGGGTATAATGGTGCACACCATTCAACGGCCTCTACAAAACGTCATTTATGGCGTTCCACTTGGTTGTCTATGCAAAAACTGATGGTGGTGGGGTGAAGAAAGAGCGCTTGAGAGAGAAGCTTGCCTACTTTCCCACCTCAGCGTATCTGTCCGGCCCCTTCATTAACCCTGGTGTTGTCCTCCCAAGTCAAAAACTGACAGGAATTTGACATTTTCGTCCCTTTTTAACCTAATATTTGAGTTAAAGAAGAATAAATTATAAATTATTTTGACTAATAGCTAAGATCAGAGGAATGTTCAGATGAGTTTAATCAGGAATGAAATTGATCAATTGTATTTGCAAAGAGTGTTGTAAAGGATTCAATACATTTTTTGTGGTAATTTGGTTAACAAGAAACCCATATTTCATATATAGAAATTGTTTTAAAGGGGCCAAATTTGACTCAAAGACAACAGAAGGGTTAAACTCATCTGTTTAGTAAAGTTACAAAAAGAGGTGGTAGTCAGCACCACCAATCCCAGTGTCAGAGGGAAGGGAAGTTTCAGATGTTGTTCAACAAAGGCACAACTAAGTTCTTTACCTGTCCCTGGATCACCCCACATCCACCTCCAAAAAGATCCCAGTTTTTCCAGTTTTCCATCACAAAAAGGGCAGATCATAACCCATTGCTCAATTCATAATGTCAGAAAGTGGGTAAAGCGGTGAAGAGTAAGCGTGATGCTTCATGCTTCAACAACTTAAATAACATTTCTTCCAAAGCGACACAAGGCAGTGCCTTCCTTAAAGACAATCAGAGACCAAGAAATCTGATGTAAAGAAAAACAGAGAATTGTTCAGATCCAGACACGATATGTGTTTGTGCTTGCAAATATTTGTCCTTCTGCATATGCTGCTTTCTGTTTGTGTTCATGTGTTATAGTTTCTCTTCAGAGCGTAAAACATACAATGCCAGAAGCACTGGAAGCCGAGGCTTTAAAATCAATTCTACTTTGAAAGTTCTACCTGCACCATATATATATATATATGTTTTAGTTTATCTGCTATAGCACCTTTTACAGACAAGGTCACAACGAGCTTCACATGATAAACATTTGTAAAAATATAGTAGGAAAATATGCAACAGAAAATCTGAAAAGAATAATGAATTGAAACACCAATAAAAATCATTTGAAAGATTAAAACCTAAAACCCAAAGTTAAAAACATAAGTCAAAAGCAAGTTTAAACAAGTGCGTTTTCAGCTACTTTTAAAAAGCATCAACAGAGACTGCAGGACAGAAGACATAAGACAAGGGCGCTCCACAGGTTTGGAACCGTCACTTTAAACAAACGGTCACATGCGTGGGACCACCAGTACTCCCTGGTTAGAGCTGAGGGACCTGTAAATACGTCCTATTCAGCTTCCATCTCAACTATTACTTTGGCTGAGAATGACTGGCGGGACTGTTTTACAGCTACATCCTGCTTAGATAAAAGATTTTCAGCCATCCGCTCAGACAGCTGATCAGTCGGACATTGAAGTTGTTTGACTGATGTATGCAGGGATTTGTTGCCTTGCTCAAAGCTATCTTGAGGGTAGTATTAAAGCAGGGAGAGAAGTCTTTGTTCAATGTCTCCTCCCTGCCTTAACCATTAGATCAAGCATTGGAGGCATCGCTAAGGTCGAGGGAAAAGAGTTTATTTTGCACTGCCTGCCAAACTATTTGTTGTCCATTAAAGTTCTTTTACCTCAGAGCCAGTAACAGCAGACACTGAAAGTTAACACTTTGAGGATCCACAAGAAAGAAAGAGTTCCGCAAAGAATCTTTTCATGTTGGTAGTTCTGGGGAAATGCCTACATTAGTAGAGCCCCGGAAGGATCCTTGAGGAACACCATCATACAGGTTTCATGAGTACTGAGGGAAGGCTACACACTTGATCACGTTCAAACATTTCATTATTCCTTTTCTCTCTTGCTTTGCACTTTTAAATCTTTCTCATGTTGCAATTACATTCTCCAGCAGCCAATCTAGAATATTTTTTCTTCTCTTTACCCTTTTGCACATCAGCTGCTTATGTTGCCTATGACCAAGACAGTTCCTAATACTTTGGTACAGTAAAGCTGCTCAAAGAGCTTACAGCAGAGGGCTGTTGCAGTGTAACAAGTCGCCTGCTTCTGCTGACCTCTGCAGCTACTGTTGTAAAGTTTCCGCTTGAGACTTTATATTTGGAACGGGAGTCTAACTCTGCCGTGTTTATTGCATGGCCTGCTAGTAAATAAAGAATCTGTATTGATTAAACTACGGTATACTGCTGAGTGCTACTGCAACAACCTGTACTCTTTCAAGGATTTTATTTTTAAAAAAAGTAGGACTGCTTCTGACACAAAAACCTTTTCACCTTTTAGATGGATGTCACTTTCTTCAAAAGTAAGGCCTGTTTTCCTCCCTGAAAGGTTGAGGTGCTCTCTCCCAAGGGACTTAATCCCTGTTGTTCCTAGGGAGCAACTCAGATGCTCTAATTAGTGTGTTTTGCCCTGACTTTGGCCTCTGGCAAAGAACTGCCTCTCAGGCCTCTTTCGCTAATAATCATGATAATAATAATTATAATAATAATAAGCCCTAAGCCCTACATCCCCATGGGCTGAGCTACTGCCCCCCCCCCCCCGAGGTTCTGCCTTAACAGGCTCAGGTTTTAGCTCCTTTCCCAACAAATAATGGATACTTTTTGCTGACTATTTCAAATGCATGCAGCAGAGTTCTAGACGTCTGGATGTATTCATTCCTACATGCACCAATTGCTTCATTTCTATTCCATTCATTTCCATGCGGTGTGAAAGTCAATTAGAAGTCTCTTGGATTTTACTGGAGTTGCAGAGTTGAAATTATGCAATGGCAAAATTCAAGGGACTGGGTTGGACACGTCCCCTGTCACTTTTAACAGCGTTCTCATGTCCTGCTGCTGTATTCCAGATAAGAGAAGCTTTGAGTTGATAGAAGTGATAATATGCCCATCTCGGTCACCTTTAACTGCTACTGTAGGCTGTCGGCAGCAAACTGAGCAGGAGCGAGGGTTGTGTGCGCTTTGAGTGTGTGTTAAGGTGAGCTAGAGGTTGGTCTACCCATTCTGGTGGGTGAAACTTTTTTAAAAGAGAGAAAGAAGTGAAAACAGAAGGTAATAGGAACTTCCTGGTCTTCCTGGTCTGGAAAAAGGAACTTATTCTCACATTTATAATTGCGGCGCCCACTAGTGGCTGTGGTATTTATGACGTGAGTAGCAGGAAGTAAGGTGATGATGTACTGTACAAGAGCGCCAAATTTCCACGTAAGGAGACGGGTTGGTGGATGCGTCAAACAAACACTGGACTTTCCCCGGGTAAACGGCAAGTTTTATTTTAACACTAGTTCAGTTTCCATCCACTTGTCTTCTTATTCTTTGTTTTGTGGTTGCAACCATAATATTACCAAAAACTTAAGCGCAACATTATTTTTTTGGCAAATAAGGCTTCCATCAGCGTTTATGGCATAAGCCATAACGTGTGTCTGGAAACATAGCTAATAACAACATAAACAGAACAAATGGAGCTACGTCTCTTACACATCACATGCAGTGACTTGTAAGTGAAGTAACATCTGATTTGAACCCAAACCCCAATCTTTTTCTAAAGTTAAAGTAGTTTTTGTGCCTAAAACTAACCGAACTGCAACCTTTTCACATGGTAAACAACAATTTTAAAACCATGACCGTTGCGTGGTTGAGATATGAGGGCGTTATTTTCTGCCACCGCTAGGGGCGCTGATTCATGAAACACTCCTGTGGGTTGTATCAGGGGGTAGGAAATAAAGAACCTATATCATCGCCTTGATTTGGAGGACTTGTTGGAGTGTAGTAAATGCTCCCTGGTTGAATTAGGTTTAGCACTAAAACAAGTATCCATTATTCTGTTGTTTGTGTGTTGCTGTGATAGCGTTTATCTCACCCTGGCAGATGAAGTTTAAAACAAAAGAAGCTATGGTTCCAAGTTATGGTACTGAAATAAGGATTACCATCAATTACATTGTTAAATCTGCCATGCCTTGTTTTAATCCGTAGTGCTATTGTTTCTGTTGTTCTGCAGAATGTTGGCATCTGTATATGTGTCTGTTGGGTATAAAAAAAAAAACCACATAAAAGACACTTAGACCCAGACACACCAAGATACAAACACGCAACTCTCCAAAATATGACAAGAAGACACATAACAGCCCAGCAATGACACATACACACACACACACACACACAAACACACACACACACACACACACACACACACGCACACACACTGAGCGGTACTGTTAATCTGGGCTTTCCTTTCATATGGGACTCCAGACTCTCTGTTGTATCTTGCTGCATCTAACTGAATGACAGTTTGATTCATTCTTGGTCTCAGTTTTCCATGTGGACAGATTTCATGCTCTCTGTCTGTCTGTCGCACTTAATACAACCACAAACATGAGATTCTCAAATGGTCTGAGCATCTATATTTATACAGCTTAACGGTTTACAAGCTACTCACTGTCCCGATGATGCTGGTCTACTTAACTCCACCTGTTCTGACTGACATGCCAAATTTATTATAGCTTAAGAGCACTGTTTCGTTTATATCACATTACCAGTCCACCATTTTAATGAGAACCTAGCACATATGCTCTCAGGTCTATGAAAATATATTCATAATGAATAATTAATATCACTAATAATTAGTCAAGGACGAAGATCTTTGGTGGATGTGATATGATTCATCGGGGACAGTGGGAACTTGGGTGGGTTATGAAGGGTGATTGCCTCTTAAAGAATTTAGAACAGAATTTATGAAAACAAATCTATAATACAATGCAAGAACTTCCGCACGCTAAACTAATAATAGCACACGGAACATCCCCTTTTTATTTTTTTAAGATTGCTGTTCCAGGATGCTGAGGCAGCTGGATGTGTCGAGTACAAACACCCTCCGCCAGATAATTAAACAGAGAAACCATTTCCTCCTTTAAAATTGCTGAGCTTGGCATCTTTGGTTTGTTTAATTTGTAAAATTCTCTCGTTGTGCCACTATCCCCCAATGTTACCCATCATTTGTTTGACCTTAAACGGTCCAAAGATTTCCTTCAGTGTAGAAATCCCCAAAGGCCAAATACATACAGTACCAGTCAAAAGTTTGGACACGCTTCTCTTGTGACTGTTACTGCATTTTATGAACTCTGATGTTCATCATCACTCACTTTTATAGTGCTCTCTCTTTTTGTGTTCTCTTGCAGTTTGAATCGTCTGTTAACTTTATGTCCGCTGCTGTGCTGAAATTTGTCAGGTGCTGTAAATGCTCAAGTGTTTTTTTTGTTTTTGTTTTTCCTCTGTGTTGAAATGAGTTCCATCATTCTGGCTGAGAGGCAATTGAAAGAATTTATCCCGCACAGTCACTTGCTCTCGTCTGTACGTCCTCTCCCTCGACTTAGTATCAATGCCATCAAAGTAAGAGGCAGGAGAGTCACTGATTTAATGTTTCAGACTTTATGTGGTGGACAGAAAGGTGAGGGTGCTACTTTCTACAGTATGTTTTCTACTAATACATCTTTTTTAGGAGTTTGCTTGCTTAGTTAACCCTTGTGTTATCCTCGGGTCAAATTTCACCCATTTTGAAAAAAATATAATTATCAGAAAAGTGTCTTTCAACCAAATTATCAGAAAATAACGCAGATTGTTCCACACAACGCTCTACCCAAGTAAAATAAATGACCAGCCAACTGCTTTCTTTAAATTTGTATGTTTTATTTAATTTTATAGCATTCAAAAAACCTTTTTTTTATGAAACAAAGGGTAGAAAATGTCAAAAAAGCTTAAAAAACGTGGGAGAAAACACCCACAAAAACTTCAAAAGACGCAGGAAGAAATTGACTAAGACATCAGGGTGGGAAAGCAACAAAGGTTTTGATGATGAAGACAAAATGAAGACCAAAATGTTTAAAAAAAGGTTTCAATTTTGACCCAGAAACACAAAAGGTTGCACGGTTGATGGGAAGAGAACACAAGGGTTAAGGAAATGTCTTTTACTTTTTTGATTTTGTTTAGGAATGAGTTTGCAATAAAATCACATGTGTTAAAATGGGATTTTCTAATCACAAAGCCTGCAATTAGACTCTGGTCACAGGACACACCAGAGTAAAGCATTCTGCAGAGAAGAATCAACTTGCCAAGTTGCTGCGCAGCGTCAAGTACTATTGTGACATTGCTACCTCACGGACAACACTACTAACATTATCCTGTCATCACCTCTTAACCCTTGTGTTGTCTTTGATGCCAAATGCAAACCAGACCAGGAAGTCTCACCTGTCCAGGGCGATGCAGCACAGGTGCAGTATGGACGCGGTGGTCAGCAGGACATCCAGCGACGTCCGGACCAGGCAGAAGGTCTCGCCGTAGATCCAGTGCTGGTGCACCAGCTCGATGGCCCCAAACGGCATTACCAGCACCGACACCAGCAGGTCGGCGAACGCCAGAGACACGATGAAGTAGTTGGTCTTAATTTTCCTGATGGAGGGAAACGAACGAGAGTAGAGTTTAGATCAATATCCCTTCTTGTGACCAACAAATCAATAACAAATTATCATTGTTCAAAATGCATTTTAAGATCATTAAAGGGAAGGCGAGTGGAGTAGATGAAACGTGTCGTTGCTTTCATGACAGTTTCATTGGAAACAAGACATGAGATTTGAATAAATAAACGGTTCTAGTTTATTCTATAAACTTCTATTTTAAATTGGCATCGCTGTTGCTGTTGAGTCACACATGTAACTGAAATGGAGAGGGAGAGAGATTGGCAGTTGTTGTTAGGCAGTAACAAAAGTGTTTATTTTTTGGGCGGCTTGACGATAGAGAGCTCTGTGAAAAGCATTTATAGAAAAACAACACAAGAGCTCCCAAGAGGTCCTCGTAATCACGAAAACAAAATATAATAAGCAGCAGTTGATTTAATGTGGGCCTCAAAGTAATGCTAAGGAAAGCAAAATAGACATGTTTCAATTAAAACATGAAAACAATGGGTTGGTTTATCTTGGTGCATTTTTGTCATTTAGGAAATCCTGAATTATATATTAATTGAATCACATTTCTTAAATAAATAACAGTTTTGTTGGCATGTTCTTCACAATCAGTTTGCATTCAATTTGTGTTTTTCATGATAATTAATACAGCCTACAGCTAAAGTCAGCAACAACTTACTCAGTAGAACACTGGTTGTCAAACTTTTTCTACCACGTACCACTAAAGACATCTTAGGCTCTCTAAGTACCACCATTAAGGCCAATGTGAAAGGTCCCATGACAGGTGCTTTTTGGATGCTTACACATAGACCTTAGTGGTCCCTAATACTATATCTGAAGTCTCTTTTATATAGACCTTAGTGGTCCCCTAATACTATATCTGAAGTCTCTTTTATATAGACCTTAGTGGTCCCCTAATACTGTATCTGAAGTCTTTATATATAGACCTTAGTGGTCCCCTAATACTGTATCTTTTATATAGACCTTAGTGGTCCCCTAATACTGTATCTGAAGTCTCTTTTATATAGACCTTAGTGGTCCCCTAATCCTGTATCTGAAGTCTGTTATATATAGACAATAGTGGTCCCTAATTAATATCTGAAGTCTCTTTCACAAAATTCAGCCTTGGTGCAGAATTCCAGCCACTAGAGCCAGTCCCACCATGAGCTTTCCTTAGGATGTGCCATTTCAGTGTCTTTAGCTATTTAGGGAAAGAGACGAGGGGCAAGGTAGAGGGTGGGGGTGTGGCTTTGACCAACTGCTACTTTGCCCGTTTGAAAGCCATGATGTCTCTCTCTTACTCATGGATGGGCCAAATTTTCTGGCAGCGCAAAACAGAGAAAGGGGAGGTAACCTTGCCCTTTATGAGGTCGGGCCAGGGCTAGGTTTACACCTTTCACCATTTCTAGCCACTGGGGGACTATATGCAGGCTAAGGGAAGACATAGTTATGTTAAAAAAACTAAAAAAGTTCAGTTTATCCCGCTCCAACTGAATCCAAGGTTTGATGTAACTCAGGTCCTATCTCCTTACTGTTCTGCATCGGTTGATGCTAGCAGGTGCTGTGGAGACTGCTTAGGAAGCGACTACCAACAGGACCGCTCAAAATATTCTCCTCCTCATCAAAATTTCTCTTCCCAATAGTTCCTGTTTGGAGCCAGTTGCAGTTTTTTTGAACCATTCTACCATTTTACATCTGCTTTCTATCTTGCCATTACAGCTCGTAACTTATTTTAGATTTATACGTTCTCCGTACACCATTGTGTTACAAAAAAAGTAATTCCTAGTTAATTCCAAATTTGTGACCAAAGTTCATACCTCAGAAAATAGAAAAAACAGTGAAATGTGGTTGAAGGCTCCGAAAAAGCTAATGGTTGCTTAGGAACCAGACAAATTTCATTTGTGCTGGCAGATACGTCTGGCCCCCCAACAGACAGATTCCCAGGCGACCGGAACATGGGTGGACCTATCACAACCGTTTATCTGATATGGGTTTAATACAACGCCTGTAGCAAACATAAATGGCATACTGTGTCCAGTGACACCCACCAGGCTGAGGAAGTCAGATCAGATTTAGAAACTAGGCGGTGCTGATCAAATATGAATGACAAATACGTTACCGTTGCCTATTCCCCGCCTCAAATGTTAAGTGAGTAGTTTGTTTTTTATATGCTATATTATTTTTCATCCTGAAGCTGTTTTTCATAGTCTGGGCTTTGTCCCTTAGTTCCAATAATGGGAAACCTTAATGCTGCACCATACAATGCCATTTTAGACAATGGGGTTCTTGATGAGCAGAAGACAACGCCCGCCACTTTCTTTCTTCACCATTGTGCACGGAATGAATTCCTCTGAAGACAATAAGGTTCTTCTACTTTTGTGGTGAAAGGGTTTGTTTATCCCTTTCCTGTTTCAACATGATAATGCTCCATGTACAAAGACAGCACCATGAAGAAATGCAACCTGTCTTGCCTGCAGAGATCCCTGAACTCAACCCCATCCAACTCCTTTTTTGTAATCAAATTTTTGATTTAAACAGAAAAATATTGGTCCGGATGACAACATACAGAAAAGGACACTTCACACACCGAAGAAAGCACAGGTCACCTTTTCCACAATCCTTCCTTGCAATTAAATGTTTTACCCCATCCAACTCTTAATGCACTGAGACGCCGACTGTGAGCCAGACCTCATCACCCAATGTCACTGTTGGACCTCAGTAATGCTGTTTGGATGGGAGCAGATATCTGCAGTCAGGTTGGAAAGTCTCATTTAAAGCAGAGCATTTTCAAAATTACCTTTACAATATTCGAAATCAAAGGCTAACAGAAGCATGAAAGAAAGGGAAAAGTTCAGGTTGTAGGTTTGTTTTTCACCACTAAGAGGAAAAAGGAAAATCTAATATTGGTTCCATTACTCACAAAACAGGAGAACTGGACAAGAACAACAACATAGATAGGGGAAAAAAACATCCATCTTCACATTCCCATGGACTGGGAGCAGAAAGAGGAGTGATGCAGAGTTGTGCAGGTGAGAAAGTTGAGAAAAGGCATCAAACGCTCCATTCTTCTCAAACACCCAAACTTGAAATGAGGTGAAACCACAGAGACAGAAAGAGATTACGGTGGATTCACTGCAAATAGGTCAAACATTAGGATCATCAAAGAGCCTTGAGCACCGAGTCCACCATGATTGCTGCACCTAACAGCCTGCCGAGTCTTGATCCCTTTATAAGTGATACAATTTGGTTTACTTTATCTTAGCCATATGGCTGTCACCAGCAGGTACTGGGCTGTTACTAAAAAGTATTGCTGAGATAAAAAGACAAATATTACAATAAAATGGACCCCAAGAAGTATTTTACTCTCATAAAATCTATTGGTCTGTGGGACAAGGCGCTGGTAAATTGCCAGTTCTGGGTTAGACTGTAACTAGCGGTGGTCCCGGGAACTATGAAAACACAGATTTTCATCATGTATAATTTAAGTGATAATTTGGGTCCTTTAAGTATTTTTGTTCGTATTTTTTATTTGCTAATTCATTGCGTTTGGAAAACATGTAATATTGTGCATGTGCTAAATCTCTTCGTTATAGGTGATCCACTGGATGTCCACATGCGCTCTGTGTGTGAATGAGCCGCTCCTCTTTAAACTGGGTATTTCAGGTGAAGTACGTCATTTGTACTCAGTGTGGGAGAGAGTGAACAGAGAAACAAAGTTGCAGCTGCAGTGTGAATGACAATTATAAATTACCAGTGAGTAACCGCGACCCAAATCAGGCTGTTAAAAATCATATTCCATAAGATGTATTTATTCAAAAAGGACAACACAGATTCATCGGAAAGAGCACAGAGTCCAACACGTTAATGTGCCAGATTCAGCCATGCAGGCTAATTTTCATCTGCAGTCCCTGGTCTGCATTCACTCCCTTCCACCACTATGCTTTATTTTACTGTCTATCAAACTGTAGGGTAGACTCTAAATCAGAACAATGATGCGCAGACAGCTATATAAACAACAATCTTTTCTATATGTTCAGAATCAGACGAGTTATAACAAAAATTTTAGCAGCAGTCTAAATCTAAAATGGTAAGAAATAAATAGTACAACAAGCCAATCATAAATGAAAAGAAATATAAACACTCAAAGTACTACAGTAGAGTTATTGCACATGGTCTGAATGTGGAGTGTGTGTGTGTTTTGTGTTAGTGACTGTGTAAGTTCAGTGTGGTAATGGCTTGTGAAAAAAAGCAGTTCTTGAGTCTATTTGTCAAGGTTAGAACAGGGGGGTGGGCAGAAAGGAGGCAGTCTTTGATGATAAATGGACATCCTTCAGGAGGGGAGGGGGCACGGCTGGTCCTCTGTGCGGTGTTGCTCTGGAGTTTCTTCCGTTGTGGAGCGGCTGAAGGTTGCTAGCAGCTCCTTGTCAACGTTCTTTCTTCAGGAAGGGCAGGCGTTGCTGGGCCTTCTCGGTGATAGCTGGGGTGTTTGCTGTCCAGGAGAGGTCGGCAGAGATCATGCTGACATGAAGGTGTGGACCCTCACTAAGGTGTTGACCTTCAGTGTGTTAACTTCCACAGTCAAATTGGGCAAGAAAAACACACTGAAGTAGCACAAGTAGTACACACACACACACACACACACACACACACACAAACATAAGTATACTTTGCCTAACCTAAACTTGGATTTTAGAGGCCAATTCCAATATCAATATTTAAGACGTGATAGAAAGCTGACACTTTATTTTTAAATACGCACACAACAACATCAAACTTTTTTTGACAGAAAACAATAATTAGTATGGTTATCAGGTTAACCTTTAAATTTGAACACTTATTTTTTAATAAACATCAAAATTATTTTCCAATTATTTATTACGTATTGTTTAAGTTTTTCAAAGACGTCACATCTCGGTACAAACCGTCAAGTTTATTCAGCTGCTGGTTGCTCCTTTACAGTATTTTCATTTGTGCATTGCATTGTGGAACAATAGTCCGCACAGCAATACCACCTTTAAAAATAAAATAAAATTTGGTATGCAGGCTGACATTTAAAGCTGTTGCTTTACCCAGTATGAAATAACTAACAACTCAAAACAAGGTTCTGATGCATGTGCATTATGCAGCTGGGACACACAGACTGTCACCCACACACATCCATAAACACTCTTCCACCCTCACTGTCTTTGCATCTCTCTCTGTCCCTCTTACACACAAACACACACACACACACACACACAGATTTCTCCTGTGTAGCTTTGTGCTTTGACAATAACCAGAACTGTGGACACATAAGAGAAAGTATAACACTGTCAGCCAGTTGACTTTAAAAGGGGCTGTATTGTAACCTTCCTGATAAATCAATCTAAATCATGAATTTCTGTCTGATGAATTGTTACAATCAATAGTCTCAACCAACTAAACTGGTAGGTCTTTAATCTACTCGTCCTTAGTCTGGTTGGCAAAGCTCTGCATTCAGAGAAAAACAACACCAGTCGACCAGTTAACCAGTGAAAGAGTCAGCTGACCTGTTGTCCACGCTCTCTGCAGCATGGATGGTCTGCGGTCTATAAATAGCTTCAGTAAGAGCGGATGGCTGTGAGGGTTTTCCATCTGCCTGTCACTAACCCAAACAGCCTTCAAACAGACTGTCAGTGCTGGAACCAAGCAGCTGTCTGCTCCGCCCGCTGCATGTGGGGCCCAAACGTAAATCATGTTGGACATGCACACACGTGTTCACATGCACGCATGGGAAACACACACGCACCTATGAATAGATGTCTGAAAGCATGCAGAAACACATAAATAATGTATGCACACACGCACAGCAGTGTTGGCTGTAATTCAGAACAGTTTAGAAATATATTATCTTGTCCAGAGCGGGAGGCGTCATGTTTAGTTAGGATGACATATCATGTTTAGCTTAAAGTGCTGAGAATAAATAAACTTTATTAAAAGGGATTGGGTTACAGGGAAGTTGGTGTGAATTGAATAACAAGGAAAGTAGAGGAATTAGATATGATGGCATTTGGCAAGAAAATATAGCAAAGATTAGAAGAATAGTAGCATGGAAAAGAACCTTGTTTTTTTCGGTAACACTTTACTTGAAGGCATCTCTAAGGGTGACATGACACAATCATGACACATGAACACTAATCCTAACCCTAACTTGTCATGACAAAACCGAACGACACTTACTAAAAGAAGTGAATGTCATGAACGTTCATGACAGTGACATTTCACTCTTATGTAGTAAAGTGTTCAAGTAAAGTGTAACCCTTTTTTTCCTTTATTTGTGATTATAGCTAACACATGCTAAGACTGTTCATGGCTGTCTTCTCCAGCTGGAGAAATGTCAAGGCTAAAAACATGTCAATAAAATGACACAGTGGGAGTATAAACAAAACTACAATAAAAGGCATTATGCAACAGTAGAATTTTTGTTTTTTGGAAAATATTGCTAACGGTATTGAAACCATATTAACATCTTAGCATTTTAATGCTGAATGTTCTAAATTCCTTTACGGCCAATCTGAGTAGACTTTATTTTGGGGGAACCAATCACAAACTGGTTTATCTATCTGCCGCGCTATTGGCTGGTATAACGCGATGACAATAGAGAAGCAACCCAGCAGCTTCTTGTTTACACCGACGCCACCGAAGCGCAGCAACCCGTTGATGCCGCTGACGCTTCTACGTCCCCGGGTCATTGGTCTGATTGGTTGAAGGACTATCCACCTGAGTACAGAGTCATTAGAACTACGCCCGTTGGTCGTGCCTCTTGTGCAGAGAAAACACAGAGCAGACCCCCCCGACCAACGCTCATTCCCAAATCTATTGAGCTTGGCTTGGTCTGGTGATAGCCAGACTAGATAATCCCAGTATCAGGTGGTCGGATCCTGTATTGTCTACGACAGTGTCTTGTGTTTTTTATATTGGTATTAAAACTTGAATTTAGTTTTTACAAAAAGACACCAATCAAAAGGAAACCCAAGGTTACACTGTGGGAATATGAGAAGGAAAAAAGGAAAAATAAAATGAGTAACAAAGTATTAAATGTAATGTTACTTGTCAGAATAAAAAGTAATCAAACTATCCCCATAATCCAAAGAAAAATACATTCTAGCATTTAGCCATTTAAATGCTAATAAAGTATGAGACAAAAGATGACAAAATAAGTCCCATAACTAAGATTCTGGTTATGTTAAAGACTAAAGAAAGCTCACATGAAGGCAGATTTGTCACTTTAATTGCTTATAGAGCTGCCTAATGTCCACTATACACATACACACACACAACCAAACACACACACACACACCTGTGTGTGTGTGTGTGTGTGTGTGTGTGTGTGTGAAATGCCTCTGAATTTGTGTGCTAGCTATCCTAGAACTTTACTTGCTGTCCTGTGTTTCCACCTATATATCGACTACTTGCTACATTTTCCCTGGCTCCTCGGGGTGACATTCTAACATTTAGTTTTATTTTCAGTAATTAGATGTCTGTTTGGCTGTGTGTGTCCACAGTGAATGTGTGAATGTGTTTGTTCTCCCATCCAGTGTGTTGGCTACAGATGTTAGCTGTCGGATTGTGCATGTGTTTGAGTGGCAGCTCCGTCTCTGATTTCACTCCAGCTTTCCTCTCCTCTCTTTTTAAATGTTCTTTTCTCTCATTCTGCTGCGTGGATGTTGATAACCTCTCCATCGTGAGTCCCACGATGCAGAAGTGAAATGCTGAATCAGTGGAGTACTCTTTTAAAGGAGGAGGAGGCTCATCCTGAAACACTGATGAACACTAATGTGTAAGGACTAATAAGGACTAATAAGATAAACCAGAAAACACTCAGAGCGCAGACCTAGGCCATGCCCTAACTCGCAAAGTTAACGTAAGTGAAAACTAATGTGTGTATCACCGGGATTCAGATCCACTCAACAAAGTAATTGGTTCTTCCTTGTAAAGTAAAAGGTAAACATACTTTATTGTTGCATACACATACATGTAGAGAAATTCATTCTCTGCATTTCACCCATCCCTCAAGAAAGCAGTGGGCAGCCAATCACAGCACCCGAGGACCAACTCCAGATCTGAGCCTGAGCCTTGATCAAGGGCACTAAACTGACTGGAGAACCTACTGTAGTACATGTTTTTTGATGGTGGTGTGGGGGGGGGGGGAAACCGAAGCACCCGGAGGAAACCCATGCAGACATGGGGAGAACATAGAAACCTAAAAGAAACATAAAACCACACACATATCGGCCCTGGCAGAGGTAATAAAGGAAATTGAAAAGTACTGAATAACTTTTTTCTTTAATGGACGTAAAAACTGTCCTACAGGCTGACGGACGATGCTGGCTGTTTTGCCAACACTGAACAGTTCTGTTGGTTTTTGTTGGTCCCCCTGAGCAGATCAATGTCTTAATGTCTCTTTGTGTGTGCATGTACTATGTGTGTGTCTTCTTTATATACGCATGTGAATTAATGTGTAGTAGGAGTAAAGACAGTTTATGTGTGTAGTTCCCAGTGGACAGAAAGAAAATGAGGCAGGGAGAAACATAGATGGAGTATCATTGTTCTCTCCTCAGGGAGGTGAGACATCACAGCGGTGTCTTTGTCACCCATCAGTGTTCCTAAAGACACACACACACACACACACACACACACATCCTGGGGACAAAGATTCCCCTGAGCTCTCTGGTGCCACAGCATTGAAGGAGACAAAGGGAAAGAGGGGGAGTCCAACTATCAGAAAGACAGTAAGCAATAGAGAAAGAAAAAAAAGAAAAGCTGGAAAGGAGGAGAAGAAGATAAATGAATCATTGCGGTGACAGCGGCTCCCAATTGAGCAGCCATCCTCAGGATGACCTGGGAGCTCTCCCCTGTGGCAGATTCGCATCTAACTTCAACATGCAGAAAAGTCCCCCCTGCTCTGTGCATCGAGTTCAGGGTTTATGTGACATGTACAGTATATCCGTTCATCCTGCCGTAGTTCTGTGTTCAGAATCCACTTTCTAAAATCCTGTCTCAGAAGCAGTTAATGCATTATTTAAAAACGTCTCTCTCGCTCTACTTCTCTAACATTCTTTCTATCTTTGTCACACACGCGCACACACACAGACACACACACACATTTCTTCTCAAAATACCAACGTACTGTACCACAGTTTGCAAGATGCATGTTGGTAAGGCAGATTGTATGGAGAGTTTTTGAAAAAGTGGCTTTAGCATGGCCGGATGCTTGGCAATATAAACAGTAATTAAGGTAACATTACTATAAATATAAAGAGTTGGTTATCTGTAGTTTTTGTTAATTTGATGTGTGTATGTAATGTGGAAGATAAATTAATATATTTAGCGGAAAGGGCAAAAAAAAAGAAGCTTTGTCCCACCTGAGTTGTCTGTCCTTGCAGACTGCCACCATGACCAGCAGGTTTCCCAGGATGCTCATCAGCATGACCAGAGACAGGAAGCAGATCAAAGCTATCCGCTTTGGCATGCTGTTGCTATGGAGACACCAAATAACAACACATCAGTTCAAATAGTCAAAGTGAAAATACCGTTTGTATTTCTGTTGAAAAGAAGAACAGTTAGTTTGATTTGATTTATTAAATTGCATTAAGTGTGCCTTACACAGGTAAAGACATAAAATACAATCGAGGATAAAAACACAATAAAGTCTAGGACTTTGTTACGTGTTGAGGACCACAATGGAACATGTTTAGCTGCACTGACAAGTTTTTGAAGTCATGAAGTGGAGCTTCATCAGCAGAAAGTAATCCAGGTCTTGGCTTGAAATGTTCTTAATTAAGTTTAGGTATCCGTACATAAACTTTTAATGAGTGCTCCCTCCAGGGAAAGCAGGAGTTATTGTAAATGTAGTAAAGTTGTAAATCTGATGTAACACTACCCTATGAACCTAATATGATGACTCTACTATGTGACATACAGTAGGCGCCTTGTTAGCAACATGACCAAAATGCATAGCGCTTGTTGACCTGCCCCCCCCCCCCGTAGTAGCAGAGAATCTACGGCCCCGACCATGGCTCTGAAGTATCTGAGGATAAATCCATGGCGCTGTCTGTGGAGCAGAAGTAGCAGCCATATGTTTTTATCGTGACTTAAGTCCCGAGTCCTGCCCTTCTGTCAGTTTTGTCTGGGACCTACAGCATAATATTCTCTACACTAATCTCCAGATCGCCTACTGGTGACATATGAAATTTATTTAATTTCCACCGGAAATAACACAACTAAGTCCAGAGCTGATGGTTTTCTGAATGTTGCTTACGTGCTGTGGGAACTTTGATTGTTAGTCGGTGGACAGCTGTGGCAAGAACACTAATTGTTGTTATGGTTGCTCAGCATGACATCTTTGTTAGCCTGTTAAACTATTCTGTTGATTTAAATGCTAAGTACCTCTGCATAGTCTATATATTGATAAAACTTGATTTTAACATGAAGCAGTAGCGGTAAATTGCCATATCTGTTTGCCCATGTTTTGTCTTTAGTTTAGGAAGTTAGGCTTGGGAACTGTATTTTTGTTTTTGGTATAACTCTGGCTTTAAAAATAGGATACTTCTGTTTATTTGTATTAGTTTTGTTTCACGCTGAAGGTAACCTTAAGTTAACTGTAATATTATAAGATCCATTTACAGTGTCTCAATCTATCTTCTAAATTTCAAGGTCCTCAAATTGAGTCATTTTGTGACTGTTGCGAGTGCTGAATGGCATAAAATTCAAAATCTTTGACACTGAACCATCAACTTAACTGATGTCTTTGGCATTTGGCATCTCATTTACAATGAGCGGATCATTTTTCAAGGACTATTTGACACCTCTTCACAGTGTGAAGGAAAAGGCAAACAATAAATAAAGGCATTATATTTTCCCTGATTCAGGCAGAAAAGGTGAGGAAGGCCAGATGCAGGTAGCTAATTAATTATGCACCACTGGGAGCTTTAATATATTGAAAGGCAGAAAACTGCAGACGTTGACTTTTCACTCCTTGGCATGGCTTCAACAAAACGTCTCAAGGTTCAGCAAAGTAGCCAGCATGAGTTGTGTGGTTTCTGAAAATGACTTGTTTAATCTCAGACATGTTTGACATTGGCAATGCATTACAGTCATCCTCCTGAGGTTTGTGGTCTCTCTTACTTTGAAGGCTTGACAGGGGGGGCAGCGCACAGCAATATCATCACCGCTGACTTTACACAGGAGTGAGAACAACTCCATTACACAAGCATGATTTCAATTTTCTTTTTCCTTTTTTTTGTCCTGCAAGTGTACATAAAATTTCAGGATAATTTATTTGTGGGTTTTATATTCTGTCCGCATTATGTGTAATATGCTAACACTCTCCTCTGTGATTGGAGCTGGAGTCAGGAGCTGTACGCCGTCCCTGGCTGCCAAATTATTTTACTCTCCGTCTGAGGTTCAAAGGCAAAGTGATAGCATGCAGGAGGCTTGTTCTTTGATCGGCGGTGCCAATACACTAATCAGATCAAATGGAAACGCCGACAGCTTCTCAACAGAAGCATCGTTATCAGCCTCTAAGACCACACTAATTGTCTTTCATCTTGAATTTGTCGGCTACACAGTCTGACCCGTCCCAATAATTGAAACGTTGACATGCTTGTTATTGTAGCTGCAACCGCCTTTTGACCAAAAAAGTCAGCGACACCATTTAATGATATAGGTTATTTATTCCTACCTTCTAATACAAGCCACAGCAAACATCTCCTCACTATCTGCTAGCTGCCTGTCCCCAGAACACACTGTAAAAAACTTCTCCTCACTATCTGCTAGCTGCCTGTCCCCAGAACACACTGTAAAAAATCCTGGTCTCTGTAGACAGCCCAGGGTCGGCAAACGGCAACAAAAACAAACTGTGCCAACCTGCATCATGAAGCATATCGTGTCGGGGGTGGAGGCTGGGGGGGGTCAAAAATGCAAACATTGGTAGAGCACCTTTAACCCTTGTGTTGTCCTCCCGGGTTAAAAAACGGACACAAATTTGACATTTTTGTCCCCTTTTTCAGACTTTTAAAAAAAGTTTTCACTAAATTTTTGGGAATTCATTCAAAGCATAAATTATGAATTATTTTTACTAATAGTTAAGATTAGAGGAACGTAAACATAAGTTTATTCAAAAAGGAAAATTATCAATTGTATTTGCAAAGAGCGTTGTATGAAATCCAGTCCATTTTCTGTGGTAATTTGGTTAAAAAGAAACCCATATTTCAGATATAGACATTTTTTTAAAGGGGTGAAATTTGACGGACAACAGGACGGTTAAACCACAGAACATGGGTTCAATGTAATGGTCTTGTCAAAAAAAAAAAGTGAATAGTCCCAGTTTTGTTTTGGCACCTAAATGTCTTATTTAAGTCTAAAAAATATGTTTTTGGTTAAAAATCACTTACTTACTTACAGTTATGCACCTAATGCCGAACATGAAATAGTTTAGTTTGTTAAGTGAAATTGTGAAAAAACTTGCCATTGTCTTGTTTGTTTGCTCCCGTCTTAATTACTATGACCACTTGCGGGCGCCGCCTCTATGAACGTGAATATGAGACATAAATTGTGCTTATCTAATTTTAACACATCTGCGGTTATGACAGGCAGCATACAGATTTCCTAATTTGAGCAGGAGCTTTGCCTCAATTTGGATATGACAATGCAAAAGCAACACTTTACTAAGCGTTTACAACTCACTTTCACTGATCATTACATCCACATTGTAAATCTGCTGGCATCTGCTTTCTAAATCTTGGGGAACAATTAGGCTCAGCACCCAGCTGTAGGGGGGGAGATTTATTAATTTAAGATTTAACACACTCCAAGCTTTCATTTGGAGTGACATTGTAACCTGGGAGCTAAAGCACAACCACAGTCCCTACTTAGTGTTGATGCTCGGTTGCACTTTGTGAAACTGTAGAAGAAGAAGAAAGTGTTTTCTATCACACTATTTATAATACTAATTTCTCTGCCATACAAAGTTCTATCCAACTACATTTAAAGGTAATGTGTTCATACCTGTTTTGAAAGGTTGGGGGGGTTGCTGCCAAAGAAAGGAGCAAGATGCCAAAATCATGCAAGTGGGGAAAACAGCACACACTTTCAGGCAGTCTTTACTTAATTTATGGTGTTGCACCAAGCTGTTAACAAAAAAGTGGATTGAAAGAATGAGAAAGATTGCTTGAAAAAGAGAAATGGAAACTCTGCAACAACAGGTTGTTCCTGCAA
Organism: Etheostoma cragini; assembly: GCF_013103735.1. Lineage (NCBI taxonomy): Eukaryota > Metazoa > Chordata > Actinopteri > Perciformes > Percidae > Etheostoma > Etheostoma cragini. The sequence continues at coordinate 27,156,134 of NC_048416.1, forward strand.
GCAGTGGGCATGATTTTGATATGGTCCATTGAGGGAAAGTTACAAAATGTTAGATGGATCCCACCTAATTCCCATAGCAAAGATGTGATGGTGATTTCAGCCCGTGAACCTGCTGTCCGGAGTTCATTCCACCACTGTGGGGCCAGAACAGAAGAGCCTTGACTGTGATGAGTGCTAGACATGTTTTGACGGGCAAACATCCCATCACTGGGTTTCCATGATGACATGAATCCTAAAAGGTGAGCTGTCAAGTCAAGTTCACTGACTTGACAGTAATTTCTTTCAGAAATCATACCAGCCCAAACTTTCTAGAAACTCAGAAAACCTGAAAGTGTTTGTCAAGGTCAGCAATTTCAGCATTTTTATTTAGCATCTTAATAATTATTAAGATGAAAGTTATTTTTATGTATGCAAATATAATTCTGGATCCTGTGTATTTCATGTCTGCTTAGATTGGAACAGACAGCTGTGAAATACGTTGACAGGTGAGACGTTGGAGGCATTTTTGTGCTCTCAATCTTCTCTTTTCTAATGCCTTCTTTTTTCCACTGCAAAAGTCTGTGCTCTAAACTGCTTCTCCAGACGTCTGAAGAGCTCTTTATGCATTGTGTCATTTGCTCCTAAATCTTAATTTAGTAGGACTGTGCAAGACAAACAGAGCGAGAGAGATTGCAGCAATGCAGAGCCAGAGGTACAAGGAAAAGACTGATCCAAACAGAAAGCTTGTAACTTTGTTGACATCCGATACACATGAACTTTGACCCGTGGCTAAGCTGAACTTCTGGTGGGCAATCAGCATGTAGCAGCTTCAATTGGGGACAGATGAGGGGTGACTGAGGAAATACCTCCCCAGACACGAAGCTTTAAAGCTCCAATCCGCCACTGGATAGCTGGTTTCCTTTGCTGCCCCATGAAGAAAACATTGACTTAATTTCTTCACGGTTTTGAAGTTCTGAGTGATTTTGATGCCTGTGCTAAACATGAGTCAAATTATTTTCAAAATAATTGCGCAAAATGTTTTAAAAGTTATGTCCTCAACTTTATAAGGAAGTAAAAAAGCATTTTCCTAAACTGCCTCAGAATATTCTCTGCATCACGGCTATTCTGGAGCGTGGCCTTAGCCTTCAGAGGGTCTCTATATGCTCCACAAGCTGCTAAAGTGCTCCTGATTGGATCTAACGAGCAGGCGTTTTTTTCTTTCTCCTTTAGCCCTGATGAGTGGCAGGCAGAAACCTCGGTGGTCCACACAGACGACCTGGAATAGTTGGTGCTGCAGGAAGTGAGCTCGTTGTGTGAGGCAGCATGAGACATCCTGTCTGACTGCACTAGAGGGATTCTGCATGAAGCATTGTGTTATATGGGGTGAGCTGGTAGTTGTTAGATCGCACACTATGCAAGTGTCAACACTTCGCAGGGATTAGGCTTCAACACCATTCAACACACTAGAGTATTTGAACGCAACACTGGTACCGCATTTTCTTTTTTTTAGGGTGCCATTTTAAAACGGGCCGGAGACAACAGGTGAAAATTAGAGTGCCGATCTAACTCTGGCTCATTTACTTACTTTGCTGTTGACTAATGAGCACTTTTCATGTCAAATAAACAATAAATGACAAATAACCATGACAAAAAACCCAATAAAGAGACCAAACCAAACAATACACAACTTCCACAATGTTCCAGAAGGAAAGTGATGCAAAATTGGGAAGGAATTAACAAAACTGGCAACCACAACTACAGGTTTCTCTGGCCTTAGCATGTAGCTCCATGCATCAGCGGAAGGTTGCCGCAATATCACCAATACAGGCTTCTATCTATCCAGCAGGAATGTGATCTGAAATTAGAGAAAAATAAAAAGCCCTGGCAACCAAGATTACAGCTTTCCTTGACATTGTAGCATGTAGCTACAAGTAGCAGTGTATGTAAAATAAATATAAACACTGCAGTAGCATCTGTTACATGCACATTCACAGGTTGAATGCTGTTGACATCGACAACAGGTGAGCTGATTGTACACAAGTTATCATCTTTGGTTGCCTCCCCAAATTTAATGTAAATGTAGTGAAAGCATCTGCTATTATTATTATTATATCCACATTTAAAGCTGTAAAAGAAAAACTAACTTGGTCCACCTTGCCCAGTTTGGTTCTACCTCCCACTCGACTGTGGCTGCTGTAATCTCCAAAAACAACACAGGCTTCAGTAAACGCAGCTAGTCTGTGGAATAAAAAAAAGTTGTTGTTTTTTATCTGTAGTTTGAATCTTAGTTGCTATTTTTTAACCAATTGTATATCACATCTCTTTTTGTATGCTGCACATTATTAATTTACTTCACGGTTTCCTATTAACCCTTGTGTTTTCTTCCCGTCAAAAATGAAAATCAATGATGCATTTTATTGAATTTTTAAAATCTTTCTTACGTTTCTCTCCCGTTTTCAACATTTTCCATGCTATTTTTCAAGGTTTGTCATTTTCTTTTGACGTTCTCAACATTACGTAACACTAACTTATTAAATCTAGTTTTACAGTTAATTTTGGAATTTATGGTCAAACCTCATTTACAGGAAATTAAACTTAATGTTTGAGTCAGAAAAGCAGAAATTAGGAATTACTTATTTCTTTATTTCTAAAATTAAAGGAATGGATGTTGATGATAATCACAGACTGGAATATGTCAACTTTTACTCAATACTATTTCAAAAACACTTCAATGTTTTTTTTCAAATGCTATAAAATTGAATAAGACACCCCAAAATTAATGAAAGTAGAGATGTGTACTTGCCAAAGAGCGTTGGGTGGAATCAATCATGTTATTTTAGATAATTAAAAAAGAAGATTGATACAGGAAAAGGGGTCAATTTGATCCCAGGACACAAGGGTTAAGTGCTGGAAATAGGAAATTGCTGTGATGGAGCTCCATTTAGGGAGAAGCCAAAATAAGACATAAGAACAAACAGACACATCAAGCACTTTAACCATCAGATAAGATTGAAAATAAAGTATCAATTCACATAGGGCTGAAGCTAAGTGATACAGAGTGGAGTGAACAGATGACTCTGCTGTGCTACATCTAGTGCTCATGTATGATTTAAGTGCTTCTCTTTTCCGATTTCTCTGACAGTCCTAGAAAGTTCTTGTTCAACAACAACATCATGACACTTATTATGCCTGGGTGCGAGGTCCAAGAAACAGGAAGGGATTGGAAGGCTGTAATTCTTTATGTATTTTTAGTAAAGGAAACAGAAAGATGATCACTGGGAAGGTGACAACACTTTGCAGAGAAGCTGCGTACATGTAAATTACTGCTTCTTTATCCACACTGATCCATTTCAACATGAATATCAAGCTCTGATATGCTTTTTTAAACAGTCATGGTTTAGCCTGATAATCACGTAAACTTTTTTCATTCAGCAAACATTGAAATGTAGCAGTTGCTAGGAGCAGGGATGTACTTTCTGTTGGTTGTGTGACTTTTTGTGGCCATGTAGCTATAGGCAGGCCAAGGGGAACTCATATCAATATCAAAAAACCTCATGAAGGGAAATGTTCATGCCATGGGACCTTTAACCTGAATAGGTAATTGCAACTATAGTTGCATGAATGCACCACAGTTTAATCAAAAAACATTATAGGCTACATAAGTGGTTCCCTAACGGGGGCACTGCGAAGCTAAATATAGCCTGGATATGATGCATGTTTCTAGTCACAGCTGTCTGTGACCTGCCAGGTAGAATGCAGACCATGAAGCCACACCAAACAACACAACTATACACAATACTCTATATTGTTGTCATTTTACTTCCAGCATTGCTTTGGTGCCGCAGGAAATTCTTCCAGGTGCGTGTATTTTCGCCGATGTCTGTTTCCTTCCGCTTCCTTTGTGTTGGCGCTCTAACCTCCAGTGGATTTCTGAGGTCTATGGTTAACTGGTCCTCAGACCTCTGCAGGGTAAATCCAGACAGCTAGCTAGACTATCTGTCCAATCGGAGTTTTCTCATGCAAAATTAACCCTTTTCTTCCCATCAATCATCATCTTTTTGCGCTTTTCCAATGTTTTGGCGGGTTTTTTCTACACTTCAAAAAAAAATTCATAGCCCAAAAAATCTTTTGTATGACATAATATAAAAACCACAAATTTCTTGTTTTTTCAGCGCTTATTGTCTGTCTTTCGTGTCATTTTTTTCGAGGTTTTGGTCACTTTTTTAAAAATGCCACACAATTCAATAAAACTACCAAAATTCAGCGTAAGGAATCATTCATTTTACCTGAACAACATTGTATGGCATCCATGTTATTTATAGGCAATATTATTGAAAAAAAAACAAGTTCCTGATATTAAAAAATAAAAAACGGGTCCAATTTGACCGGAGGAAAACACAAGGGTTAAAACAACATTTAAAAGTACACGTTCCACTAAAACAAGTTCCCCTGACGATTGTGATTGGTTTAAAGAAATGCCAATAAACCAGAGCTGTTTTTCTCCCATCCCGGGACCATGAGGACAGTCTGGCGAAGCGACAATAGTTATTGAACAACTGGTTACCAGCTTTATAGATCTTACTAAACAACATTTCTGTAATAAAGCAAGTAAAATTGACCGACACAATTTAACAAATCTCCCCCCCATCCTATCTTGTCCGTTGTTATCCAAACAGGGGAGCAGGGCAAGCCTCCAACTTTATTTTGTATCTTATCAAAAAATACATTTTCATGGTAGTTGAAGGCCTCAGCGGGACTCCCTAATTGCAAACAATAGATGTCTGGACACTGGCGTTCCCTCTCAGCAGGCAAAGACAAGCCTGCTATTATGCAGACGGGCACCAGAGGCCATACCAAACTGGTATCAAACGCTACTTCTCGGCGTAATAAACAGGGAAAAATGTGTCGATGCAGATGGCTGGGTCACGACACATTCTCCCGCTGGCTGGAACCACAAGAGAGCGAAAGTGGATGCCGGGAAAAGAGAGTATAATTAAGCTTGAAAGCTCGGGAGAAAAACTGAATTGTGATAGCAAGTAATTCTCTCAGCTTGAAATCTTTGACAAAAAACAATAAATCAAAACGCCCTTGTCGATGACACAAGTGGGAATGAGCCAAAATGAGCATTCTCACACTTGCATATGCTGAAGAGAATAACTAATATTTCTTTTCTTTCTACTTCTTTTCAAATTGACCGCCCAGTAATTTTGTCAGTCCTCGGTTTAATTACATCCACATCCATTTAAACCTTCTAATTTTTGGAAATCTGCTCATTTTTTTCTGACCACGGCAGAAAAAAATAAAGTCACCAGCATGGAAACTATTCAACTTAACACATGTATGTAATCTGTAACTTTAAACTCAAAATTCCGACGAGCTCCAAGATCAATAAATGAAACCTCGTTTATAGCCTTTTCGTTTCAAATCTTGAATTACTCACCTTTGTAGATGTATAAAACTGTCAATCAAGTTTTGACATGGTGTTTTAGTCACAGTGAAGGTGCCCACCTCTAAACTGTTGGTCTGTGATTTGCTCTTTGCGAGTTACGTTTTTCCAGTCCCAGAAGATTATTTTCTTTCCTGTGACGGGGGTTCTTTAAACGACTAACTGCAGCTGCTGCTGCGGCTGAGGTTTACCTCTGAAAGACAGGTTTCTGTTTCTGCACTGAGCTGAAGGGTCAAACTAGAGTTTTGTTCCAATTAGGCTCTGCTATCTTTACCTCCCTTCAGGTTTCACAAGATAAAACGGTACAAGAGAGAAGCAGCAAAAAGGTATGGAACCCAATCTGGTATAAAAGTGTTGGCAGAAAAAGAGTTCCAAAGAGAATTTAAGTGTTTGAGACAATTCCAACGAGCGCAATTCAAACCTGGTCGCTCCTTTCAGAGCTCATAGTGTGATGAACATTATGAGCAACAGTTGGTCTGGTGTAAGATTATAGAACTGGCTTCATCACTTTGCCCTGAGGGGGAGGAAGAACAAGTCTTGTTTCCATTGTTGTGAACATCATTATTTGTAGAAGAACACTGTACTCATCGAGTACAGTTGTTAGATCGGGGAAAACGAGGTTGAGAAAAATGAACAGTCAGACAATGAGACATGTTGTGAAAAATAAGCACAAGTTAGACACATTTAATTGGAAGAAAAAACACAAAGACTAACTTACCCTTCAAGTTTTACCTACTGTAACTGCCATAGTTATCTATGCATAGTTTGTTCATGTGACAGCCTGGTATATATCTAATTATTTAATTATTACAATTCCACTAGGCATCATTTATGTTCAGATCCGGTGTTCATTGCTAATGCACTTCTTAAGCATGGTGGAAAGTATGTAGATGGCCATGTAGCGCATCTGACTTTCACTTAGAAGACTTTTCCTGTCAAAGACCTGCATGAGCATTTTGAATTAACTGTAAGCATGATCTGTCCCTAACCTTACCTACACTGTTTTTAAAGTGCGTACATATACCGCTGCTTTGCAGAATTGTCCATTCTTGTCCTTCTTTCACACTCAATTTCTGTTTTACTTCCATATAAAGCGGTTTAGATGTTGTGATAAGTTGTTTGCTTGTTTACAACCAGTATGATTGTTTTACTGCTTGTATTTCCTATCCCTTAGGACTTATATGTCCCCACATTGCTGCTAGAGTATTGACAGTATGTTAGTCAAGGTTAGTATTGCCTTTCATCAAACATGTCAAAAGGCCTAGACTTCTACAGATTAGAGGGTGACACTTTTTCAGGACTCCTACGGATCAAGGTATTCCAGCACGAGTCCCGCGATATGGGAATCAATTTCCCTGTTGGTAATGTGCAAAATAGAGCGTAGAAATCAATGGGAGTGGAACGGAGTAATGTGTGTTTTTAGTGTGAGAAGATCTCCGTTAGGATTTACGTGATGAATTGGCCTAGGCCTGCAGGTAATGCACGTATAGTGGAGCCTAAATTTCCGAGGCAACCTCAGTGATTTGACCCCGGTTAACCAAACACACGCACGAGATCTCAACTGGCTAGTTATCCTCCAGACATCGACGGACAACGTCTATCTTTCTTTCTGTCTTTTCCGCCGGGTGGCGCGCAAACCAGCTTGCGGTGTGAAGCAAGTGTCCGCGACAACGTCTGATAACTTTGGAATACATAGGGAACGAAACAGGAGCGGGACGGGATTCAATAGTCTTTCTCTCGGGATTTTGCAGGACGGGATTATTTTTGGGAGGGGGCAAAAGGGTGAACGGTTATAACCGCACTATGTAAGTTTGCCAGATTGGGTGGCAGATCTGTAGTTCCAATGAGACCTAATGGGAAAGTTCTGCCTCTAACCCTGAGGAAAAGTGCTTTGGTGTTGCTTTGAGCAGAGGTGACAATCTGATTCGACCAGACATTTATCAGCATACATTAAGAGGATAGTTTGGACGTGATGACGGTTTGTACAAGCAAAGAGTTCAGACAATTTTTTACACAGCAAATCAGAGCATATTAAAGCTTGCTCTGTGCACCCTTCATTAGGATTGTAAATGCCAAGCTTGTGTAACTCCCACAACTACCATGGTGGCCATAACTTTACCAAGCTTGCTTTCTTAAAGCCAGTAGCCCC
>NC_048416.1:27163807-27191960 GCF_013103735.1 Etheostoma cragini
CACACACACACACACACACACACACACACACACACACACACACACACACACAAACATTAACCATAGCCTCTTTGCTTTTCTATCTAACACATGCACACTGATGTTCCCATCAGTATATGGTAACATCTCATCTCCAAGACATTTTGTTTAAGCCAGACTACATTTTTATAAAACATTCATGTCTTTGCTGTGTAAATCCCAACCTAGTGCTGTAAGAGAGAAAAGCATCCGAGTGAGATGCAGGAGATTCATCATGTTTCATCTAAATTCTGGAGTCACGTAAAGCAACTTTTCCTTTTCATAGAAATTATACAAACTTTTTTTTTTTTTAAAGCTGACTCAGTTGTGTATTATATTTCCATGATGTTTCTCAGAGCAGCCACGCACGGACATGTGCCGTTTACTAATGTCATTTTCAGGTTATTTAGGTATCAAACTTGAATTCTCAATCAGCTGCTATTCATCCCCGGCCATACAAATTTCACAATGTTTTTTTTGTTTTGTTCTGGGGATATGCATGAATAATTCCCTGGGTCAGGGTGCAGACAGATTTAACTTTTAACAAACTGACAGATGACTGACAAGAGCTTTCCTTTGCAGAAACATCAACATTAACTCTTCCCTGTATCTCATATAAATGTGCTGTTTGGTAAGCTGCCCATGTTTTTGAAGTTTTGAAGGGATAAAAAGCTGTTTATAGAGATAGTTTCTGATTAAATTAAAGCTGGTGAATCATGCCTAACTTTAGTAAACGTTCATAAACTTTACAATTTTTCAAAATAACACAGATTGGTCTGGCTTAGCTGCTTTGTTTGTTTTCCAAACTGCTATGAAACTTTGTTTTCTATCTATTTATTGTCATTCACTTTTTTCTTTGTTGCGTTAGGGGTAAGGAAGTGTGTGTGGGTCTGTAACTGAGAGCCTGTATGTATGTATGTGTGTGTGTGTGTATGTATGTATGTATGTGTGTGTGTATGTATGTATGTATGTATGTACATAAGTTGTATGTGATTTAATTGGTCGTATCGTTCGCTTTATGTTGACCCTTTGAAAAGGAGATGGTTCATCTCAAAGGGTTACCTTTCAATATTATTTCTTCAATTGGCTAGTGCGTTAGGTGCCTGTTTTACTGACTTATTGTAACTAAACATGCACTAAAGATCCGGTCAGTTCTATCATTTTTGTGAATCTAAAGCTGTTTGTGGTTGTGTTAACATTGCCTGTTTACAGTTACCAATTTGTGCAGGTTGGTGAAACAATCATAAAGAATACAATCTGAATACCCCAAAAAATGGCAATTCAGTATTCTTAGCAAAAAGATTACTCCTTTGTAATTTATTTTAAAAGATCAGGTTAAAACTGATATAAGCCTGCTTTTTGGAGGCAGCTTCACTGCCATTTGGAGCTGCAAAATCTTCATATCGTCCGAAGAAACAAGTAAAAGCAACTGACAAATGTGAGGCTTAGGCATACCAAAATGAGGACTTCCTGCCCTGACAGTGTAATGTACTGATGGGCCAGGAATAGCTGAGCCCATTTCAGACCTGTGAAACTCACCTGCACTCTCGAGATGGTTGCCTGAACGTAATGCGACGACCCTGTCTTCCTGAATGGGACAGTTAATGATGTGTGACCAATGGTGCAGGCAGGGAAGGACAATAAATGTTCACTAACCTCCTAACACTAAATACACCAGAGATGATTTAGAATAGAAAAGGACCTCAAGAGTCATGTGTGTGTAGAATCTGCCTTGTGATGAATGGCACTGAAGGCCAGTTGGAAGGATAAAATCCCATGTACTGTTTCCTTTTCACTGAAAGACAGTAAAACATAATGTTCGAAATACTTCATTTTGTTCAAAGCCTACTGGAGCACACAGATTTGAAGCAAGTGCGTCTTTGGACCAAATCTCTGAAGTTTTTACCAAAACAAGATTGCATTTGGTTTAAGCATGTTAAACATTTTCCTTCGCATGAACTTCTGCTGCATTTTTGAATTTGGCAAATGTAAAGGCAATGTTCAGCGACTTTCCACAACAGGTCTTTCTTTCTAATCGAAGGATTTGGTTGCCCGACCCGTTCTCACTCCGCAGGCGTAAAATACAGACGTTTGGAAAGTGGCTGTCCGTGTCTGATGCGATAAAAAAAGCACTCTATGGCGTGTGCTGAACGTACTGGGGAGAGCAGCGTCTAGACGGGTTGAGTCGAGTAGTATGTAAGGAGGTTGGTTGGGGTGGTGGATGGGTCAAACACAAGACTTTTACCCAGGAGAGTGGGGTTCGTGTCCTGCATGTGTTTTTCTTCTTTAACCCATGTGTGATGGAACCGTAAGTCCACCCACGACCTTTTCCTAGCCTAACAACGTCAAAATGAACACCAATTGTCCCGACCAAGCGCGTTATATATAACAACAATAAAGGCACCTGACCAAATGTCCGTATTTTACGAGATAGGAGTAAGAATGTGTTGGGTGCCCTACAGTTCTTTCCAATGTGCTCTGTGTCTCTGGGGCTCAGCTGCGGCTGCGAAATCATCCCCCATCTCTCTACCCCTTTCATGTCTTTCTGCTGTCACTACAGTAAAAAAGTAATAATCTTCACAAAAAGGACAAATTAAGAGTAAAAAATACCAACACAGCCACTTGTACACAATTGCTCAGCTCTAAGCCAATGTATGAACATATTTCAGCTTAAAAAAGTGTTGTTTCAACTTCTTACATGGTGATGTATTAAATCCTTATCATGCGCTCCAGGAATGTCTCTTATGAATTATGAATTGATCTGTAATTACCCTGGGTGCTCCGTTCAACTGTGAACTTGTAACTGTTTTGCTAGAATTAGCTGTAATTGGATTACTGTTAGCTGTAGCACAAACTTGTGGAGGAAGACATGCTGTAGGTGCTATAAATACTGGATGGTAAAAGAGGTCAGTAGTCCAGAGACTACTGAATACCCCCTTAAATACATTAGAAATAGTTAGGCTTGGGCTCTCTTAAACTCGTGTTCAACCCGTCGTCTCGCAAGGTCACAGTTCTGAATTTAGTCAGATCTCAAAGAAACAGGCAACACATTTTCTAAGTCATCATTGACTAATTTCATGTGATACTCAAACTGAGAGACACGGCAGAGCCAAGCATCAGACATCCATCAGTGTTAGTGTGGAACAAAGAGGTGCTGCGACCATATGAGGTTAAATGTCTTCATAACATTCTCCCCGGAGGCACGAGGCGTGATTCTGGTAGCTTCCTACACATATCCTGAAGTAGAAACAACACGCGACAGGCCACTCAATATGAGTTCAGCTTCATCCAATTACTTAACATGAGTTTCCCTGGTAGTAAATCCATTTCCTCTCCAATTATCAATAATTTATTGGCCTCATCCTGCTTTCTCCTTAATGCAACAGGGGAAATCTGGAAATGGGCTGCACCTGGGGATGGTCTGACTGGTATGACAGCTTGACCCCCACCCCCCCTCCAGCCGCTACAGACAAAGACGTGTTTCAGAGGTGAGGGTGAATTACTAAATGATTGCCAACTCCAAAAGACATGACTGACATCTCTTTAAATAGGAATTATGTTGTCATTACAGGGTCTAAAGTAATCTGTTTTTTCATGAAGTTGAATAAGGAGCACATTACCATGCTGGTCAGTCTCAAACCAACTGGCAGCATGACAACTTCCAATGTGTGCTCACTGTTTGCAAAAGTTAAAGCACAATGAATGCTCCCACTGAAAGAATTCCTGCAAGTTAAATCAAAGCTCTTTTCAACCATGTGCTGACAACTTAAAATTATCTAATAATTCCAAATCAGTTGGACCAGACAACAAACAGAGTTCACCCTGGTTACAAAGACTGTTTAACTGTCACTCATTGTGCGGAGCGCTCACGCTCATCAGCGCCATCTACCGCCTGGGAGTTTGAAAAGGAACAAACGAGTCTAAGATTGGATTTTTTATTGCATGAGAAAATTGGTGTGTGGCATGAGTTGGCAGCTCTGGACTATCACTACTTAAACCCACAGTCACACACAATTGATAGATGAGTCACCTTTTGTTTTTGTGACTTGTGAGTTAAATTTTCCATTTCTGACATTAAGCTCTAACCCACGGCAAGTAAGAAAATGTAAATAAATATTACGTTTTGAAGTAAAAAACCTTCAAACAATCACAGTAAAAGAACATGACTCAAAGAAACCCAGCGTGATTTACATAGCGACACACTGACTGGAAATGTTTTGCCTTTATTAAAGCAACACATTCATCTTCGGGAAGGCTCTGGGGAAATTCAAGCTGGTGACGGCAGCAGTCAAACACCAGTTAGGGTTGCCTGGCAACATGTTTTAACTCAGAGTCAAGTGTGACTCTGCCCCAAAAGCCTGGTGATTAGAGTCACACAGTAAACACCACAGTAAAAAGAGGATTTTTTTTTTGTTGCATGAAAGCGTTGAACAAATCTTCCTCTCGCTGTTAAATGTGAAGGCTTTTTTGTTTTTTACTGCACGATTGCTGAACATAATCACAGTGGATTGTGGAAGCGGTATTTATCTTTGTCCTGTATTAGTGCTCCAGATAATTATCAAAAGGAGTTTATGAAAAGAGTCATACTTTGTATTGGATGATTTGCTGAATATAATTACAGTTGGTATTTATCCTCGTCAGTCGTGTCCTGGTGCTACAAATGGACAGTAGAAACTAAACCCAACTCAACTCTGAATCTCTCATGTTTTCAGTGGCTCTCAACAAATGATTTAGTAATGATTCCATTTGGATTTGGAAGTTGGAATTTTCAAGGACGAAGTCAGAAATTTCAAAAGGAACGCCCTTCAAGTTCGGATTTCCGACTCGGAAAATGGAGCCATCAAGGTGCTTCTCATGTCGCTTAAATTGCCTCTTTGTCTCCTCCCACTTGCGTCCCTTCCTCTTGGTATAGTATAATAGTAATGGTATTTAGTCTTAGTCCCTCCCACCAAGGAGGCACGGGGGAAACGCGAGGAAATCATTGGAGGAGAGAATCAAAAAAGAAATGTGTTTTTAGAGCACTGTAAATAATGTCTGTGACGTCTACAGTTTTTTACTTTAGATGTGTTTTATGTTGTGTTTAATTGTTGTTGTTTTTTAAGTTAATACATAAAATACAGTAAATGGAGGTACGGTACCTTTACTGTAAAAAGTATTCACAGTAACTTGCTGACCAGTTGTTGCCAGTAAGTTGCTATCGTATTTCATCGCTAATAGCTCCTCGATGATTCCTCCTTGATGCTCGCTCCACGGGGCAGAAATAAGAGCTTTGAGCTGGCCTTCACTGGGAAAAGACAGAACAACCTCCAGTTCAGCTGAGGACCGTTATTCATTAAATCAGTGGCACACACAGTACTGTCAGATTTCCATCCATCGACATGTTGCCAGGCTATTTGAAGGCACATAACACACCTAACTGCATTGTAATTAACTGGCACTGCTATTGATGGCTAACTTGGCTAGTGCAAACATCCCGACTTTTTGTACTGGAACGCGATCAATTCGGGTGTAATGTCATTTCCAGCTCCAACTTCCGAGGTAAATGGAACGCAGTTTAACCTATGATCTTTCATTTACAACTTCTGATGAATGATATTACCGCAAATTTAGTTGTTGTTTTACCTGATTTCTCTGGGGAAAGATTCAATTGTATACGTTTTCTTAACTAAGTTCATTTGGCATTCAAAGTCAAGTTTGATGTCCGATGTCATATATTGCATATTTTCTGTTGGCATAAAAAAGTTAATTTATCTAGATAATACTAATTCAAGTAATAAAATCTTAATTAGTGTATACAATAACATATTGTGTTACAAGGTTACATAGTATGCAACCGGGGACACAGGGAGAGGAAAGGAAAGAATGTGATAATATTTTTTATTTTACAAACATTATTAGGAGTCTTCAATTTATATTGCAAGCTCAATATACTTGTTTGTAAAATAGTATGAGTGTCTTGTCCTTTTAACAAAGACATGACAATTATGTGGTTGGCATAAATCATTCCCAGATCCTCTACGCCGACAAAATATCAAAACTTTACAACCAAACTACTCAATTTTGGACATCTGGCAACAAATCAATACAAATTGTGTGATGGCGAGACAATATCTCTGCCACTTGTTCCCTCCCTTACTGTCTCACTCAAATTAAAAACATGTCTTAGTTGTATGGTAGGCGGAGATTGAGCTGAAATTGTGTAAACAATTTGCAAAATCTTGAATTTGAAGCCGCACAATGAATTGATTCCACCCTTTCCCCTTTTTTCTCCCTGCTTATCACAGCTTGCTACAATAAAAGCTAAATAATAATATAAAAACATATTTCATGACATATTTATGATTCACGTTGGAATTATTTTTTACTTTTTCTTCTTTTAAACAAAACTTAAAGAAGTGGCTAACAAGTAGTCAGCACTGCCAACACCAGTGATGGGCGTTACCAAAGAAACGCAATTAAAGTAATGTATATTACTAATACAACTTTGGTAATATTATACCTGTTAAATTCTCAGTTTTGCGAGTTACAACATATTTAACCCAACATTTAGTGGCATTTGTTTTTTTTCAAATTCACAAACACCACAAAACATTTCGTGTTATATCCTGTTACTGGATCTGTGTCCTGTCGACGCCGACAGCAATGTGTCTGAGCAACTGAGAGATAACATGTCAGGAATTAATGTTTAGTCTTGCTACACGTTAGATCGTTACATTTTATCAGGGATGGAAAGTAAATAAACCGTAGGCTACTTCGATTCAATTGTGAGATGCTTTTAATTGAGTATTTTCATTTAATCCTACTTATTAGGCTACTTTTAGTCCACCACAATTTAAAGTCAAATAAGCTAATGTAGATGTTACTTAACTATTTATTTTAGCTTAAGTTACTTTGCAGATTCAGATTAATAATAGAAAATTATATGAATAAATGATGAAGTATCAATGTTCATAAAGAGGAGACTTTGTTGATCCCGTGTTGAATTTCACAAGCTACCTGCCAAGTCATACTTCCGCTTTTATTTTGGTGAAAGGAACTCAAAAGTAACGCAAAGGTAGTGCATTACAATTCAGAGACAGTAGCACTGTAATATAACTAATTACCCTCAAATGACAGTAACTAGTAAACAGTAATGTATTACAATTTGATAATAACTTGGCTAACACTGGTCAACACTAATTTAGACAGTAAATGTTGCTGCCATGGCGTCCGTTCTGCTCTGCGTGTGTGGGCTTCTTGTGCGCTGACTGTGAGATTGTGTTTCATCACTGTACAGCTAGGCTAATCTCCTGTTGATTGTTTCTGTCCCAGCAATGTTGTTTTTCTGCATATCTACCAAACATTTATGTCTTTGTTGAGCCATGTTTTTTTATTGTGTGTGTGTGTGTGTGTGTGTGTGTGTGTGTGTGTATGTGTGTGTGTGTGTGTGTGTGTGTGTGTGTGTGTATTGCTGTAATCAACTTGTATTGTGTAGGGCCAAATCTGTTTGTATTATTTTTAGCTTAATCCTTTTATTTCTTTTAAGAGTAACCTCTTAAAACCAGTCCAGGGACAGCAGATGTAGTTATAGCCTCCAGGCAAATTCTGGCATATTTTACATTTAATTATGTATTATTAGTGTGCATTGTCCCTGATAAATAAACCTGAAATGAAAAAAAAATGTTTGTGTTGTTGATTGTATCCAGAGAAGAATTAATTAGAGGGTTAACTTCAAAAAGTTGTTTTCTGTTAAACTTTTTGAACTTCTTTACAATTTCAGACGGAGTGATGCAGCACTACAACGGAGCCACATCCAATAATAGGAAATTAAATGCTCAGCAGCAACTGAAGCTAGTGTAGTTTATGTTGCTCTCTCCCCTGTTGGAAAGGAGTAAATTCTGGGACTTTGGGAGGTCTCCTGCCTGGGGATGGATGTTCGCTAAAGCTTTTAAGACTTGGGATGAGTGCAATACAGTGTGTGCATATGGCTAAAAGGATTCCCAAACTTGATTCAATGAGCTCAGAAAAGTAAGTAAGTATACATCAAAGAGTCACTGTGAAAAGTTACAAATGGCAGGGGAGTTATAAATGGAGAGTCAAGAAGACATAAAAGGCACATAAGAAGTGATTATGGAGAGAAGAGGAGGTGGATCGGCGTCTGCAGAGTAGACTGTGTCCAAATCTCACCTTGGTATGACAAACCCATGGTAATCCATCATTCTGTGTCATGACATTTGCTGAGCTCAGACAGTCAACCTTCAAACTTCACTTTGGGCAAAAACAATCAGGGTCAAACTAAATAGTATGATTAAATGATCTTTTGCCTATAATGCTAAGGCCTTCTGCCCAAAGTGTCTATCAATGTCCTTTGGACCATCTACGACAACTTGATCATCAATAGTATTTTTCTAGTGGAGGAGGTCTGTAAGAATGAGTCAGTTTTTCAGCACTTGCTCTGTTTCACATTTATTCCCACCCACACACTCGCCCTGTCTTCTGCTATTGGTTCTTGAGCCATTGCAGTAAGGTAAGATGTGGTGCCTTTCTCAAAGGAACTCTGGAAGTACTTCTCTTTTGAGAGAAATATGAAGTTTGTTTCTCATTTAAATCAATAAGTCAAAACATAGGGGTTAGCCATAGCAGGTACAAAAACAAGCTAGCTGTGTTTCCCTGATTCCAGTCTGTATACCAAGCGGAGCTAATTGGCTCCTGGCTCCAGGTCCAAACACACACATGAGAGTGTGTCAATCTCCTGTAGTTTCTGTCTCCCTCATGAGGAATTTGAAGTAATAAACAACAAAACTGTATGCACATCTACATGATACAAGCGTTAGGTTGGCCTTCTCCTCCACGCATTTGCTAGTAACCAAGGAGGAAACGGACTCTTCAGAAGGGTTAATTAGCTTTACTTGAGTTTCTGTGAACGAAACTCGCCGGACGAAACGATCTTAGCCATACTGAGAGATATAGAGAGAGTTGTGTGCAGCTTTTACTCCTAATTAGCTTTGTATCAACTCATTTGGCAATGGCTTGAATGTAACGGACATTTATTAATATGAAAAAGTTACACACTTGTGGCAGGGCTAGCTCAGTTGGAAGAGCGGGCGCATATATGGTCAGCCTGTTTGCTGTTGCTACCACACACAGTGCTCATAAGGTTTACAGACCTGGAGGAATAGCAGAATTTTGGAGGAGCATGGAGGAATCTTCGGAGACGTGACGTGTACTCGCAGCATGCAGCAGCTGAACTTTGCCACAGTCATCAATGTGTCCTGCTCGACCACCTCCAGAGACCATACATCCCTGTTTCTGAGCCACGCAGACAAAGTGCAAACCATTTTAATCCGCTGATCGAGGAACTGCAGGGGTTGGACTTAATGAAAGACAAATCTATGCAAAGTAATGCAACAAATTAACCTTTGGCTCATCTTGCAATCATCCATCTTTGCTGGATCTGTGTCAGTCAGGTTTTAAAGGATATAGTGTGTGGTTTTCTTGTGCCTGAATCAAACAGGTGAACTTCATTGATTGTCAGTGGAGCTGCATGTCAACTCCCAGGTAGGTGGGTGGGTAGATCGGTAGGTAGGTAGGTTAGGTAGGTATGTAGGTGGGTGGGTAGGTAGGTGGTTAGGTATTGCCCTATGAGGGAGATTTGATTTACCGGGCTGTTTCATGCACATGGCAATGTACACAGACAACTACATCCACAGAAGACATTAAGACAGGTATACAGACACATAGAAACAACCACACCAGATCTATACAAAGTTAGCACGATAGTTTGTTCAGCGGTGCTATGGCAGAAGCAACAAGACTTCTGCCAAAGTGAGTCCTTCGGCACCCCGAGTCCTGGATCTGCGGATATACATGGTGATTAGTGTCATTGGCAATGGGGAGGGCAAGGCATGTGATGGCTCCATCATTCAGGTCTGAGATGTTGGATGTAGGGAAGCTGATAGTAGTCTTGCTGACTACTTAGGATCCTGCAGAATGGGCTTGGAGACCCTAACACCTTATTTTGCTTCCATTTCGGCAAATTTAGTAGATTAATTGCTTTTAATATTTTTTTCTGTGATTATTAAAGTGTTTCAGCAGTTTGTTCTTGACATGTTGAGTTCTTTTTTGTGAGGATCTTCATTCATACGTAACCTGCGATAGACTTCTTATCTTTGTATAGTTTTTTGCCACAGACCTGCAGACGTGCACTCTGGTAATCAAATTACCTTTGTTTGTAACTGCATTTCGTTGCATTGTACCTGTACATGTGTAATGACAATAAAGTTCAATCTAATCTAATCTTTGGTTGGTGTTTGTTTTATCATAAGGTCTCCCACAGTTTCTCAGAAAGTAGTGGAAAAAAAATTTAAAAAATTAAAAATTATTGTTTTAATGTAGAAGTTTCATTTTTTGTTAATTTCTTTTCTTTCAATGACATTTGCTTCACATAAAAATAGCACTTTGTTTCTCACTCTGCAGGTGACCAGAGCACTGTGGTCTCTGTTGCCTGGTTACTTTTTTGTCTTTGATAAAGGGCAGCCGGTGTATGGAGCTAGATTTGTTTCTTTATTACATGCGAGAAAATAAATGATCTGAGAGAAGAAAAAAAAATGTTGTCACACTGATAGCAAAAAAGCATTTTATGAGAGAAAAAAAACATATTTGAGATAAAAGGTTTTCATCAACAAAATAAAACTTATGTAGCCGATCTCATGTAAGTTATTGGGGGTTTACATCAAACAGGAGACATTCTGACAGTGTGTGTTGTTTCTTCACTAATATTAAATTAAACAGATTTTTGAGATCGCTAATGAAATATCTGCTGTTAAGATCTCATCAGAGGTGCAAAAAATGTCTGGACATTATGTCACATAGACATCTGGCCAGTTATCAAAAGAAAAAAACGAAATTGGTCAAGCGAAATGTATTACACAGAACCAACGTCTTTTAATGCTGCTTTTCCTTTCCTTTTCTTTCCTTTTCAATCAAGTTGGAAATAGTTCAAATTCTACTAATACCCAAAAAGAACCAGTAAGCTCCAGAGCAGGTTCAGAATTGGATCTGCCTACATGTGCATTACTTGGTAGACCATGACAATAATCCAGAAGGACTCTGCACCGTGTATCTTGACCTCGGCCGAGCGGGACCAACGTGACAGCAGAGCTGCTCTGCGCAGCCTGATCCCTCCCGACAACCCCCACTGCAGCGCCCTTTCCCGCTCAGCCACAGTCGAGCTGACAGCGAGTCACCAAAATACCAAGCACTAACGGGCGAGAAACCAACCTGGCGTATCATGTACTGCACTTCAGATGAAAAAGCCACTTTTCCGGATCAAAGTCTCATAGTGAGGAAAACAAAGGCCACACTGTTAAAGTGGCAAGATTAGGGCAGGCGCAGCCATCATCATTTAGTTTGATTAATAATGAGACAAGATAAAAAAGACACTATTTTTCATCTGTGTGTAAAAGAGCCACAGTGACACAGACCTTATGTGTGTGATAAATGTGTCTGTCATGTCATTGTATGTGTGTGTGTGAGAGAGAGAGAGCGAGAGAGAGAGAGAGAGAGAGAAAGAGAGAGAGAGAGAGAGAGAGAGAGAGAGAGTGTCGTTATTAAGGAAAGTGTACGGCCACATAGTCAAGAGAAGAAGCCAAACTAGAGGGAGTGAATGAATTTTGATGATATATAAATACATGTGTGCATGCTTGTGGGAGTTTGAAGAGTTGAACAGATTTTGTGAAATTGTGTGTGTGTGTGTGTGTGTGTGTGTGTGTGTGTGTGTGTGTGTGTGTGTTTTATTTAAGGGGATCCCAAAGAATTTTTGGATCTTTAGTCAAAATAGACTTAACCCTCCCTTTGCCGGTAATACATTTTTCTATGACCCTCCGAAATGATTGGGGGGAAAAAGGCATGACCCTCCACCACGAATGTATTGATGCCTTCTGTTCTGGTTTACGCTTGATAAAGATCTGCAGATAGTCCCTTTTGTTTTTACAACCACAACATATATGAATCAACCTCTGCTTTCTCATCTTACACATCACACTCCACTGTTCTGGTGGCCATGTCAGTACATTTAACACTAACATTGTTGTAATAAGCATGGATACTAAATGCACACTTCCTGCATTACTTCAAATACTAAGTTACTCCTCTGGTAAACTAGCATTCACATGAAATAAAACAATCAAACCTTGGGACCATGCAACAAAGCACACTGAGTAATAACAAATTTAACACATGAACTGGTTGCTATGGACTTGGTCACTAGGCTTCCTCATTCATTGTATATTTCAGCATACAATAAAATCAATACATAATACATGAACAGTATGTGAGGAAATAGGAGATATGCCAAATTCAGCATAAAAGTTGGGTGCTTTACACACGTACTTTCATCTCGCTACAGACAGAAGAATAGCAGGGCTGTACTGACTCTGAATATCAGCCCTGTAAATTGTATGCTAAACTATCTCATGTCATCCGTAGTAAAACCGTGCAGTGAGAAGCTTAAAGTGTCCTGGCTGTAATTTTAACATTTGCTTTCAGTCTGTTTCCAATGAAAGAGCTGAATGACTAAAAACTCATGTGATGCTACTGGAAGTGTTGTGTGATGTAAACCTAACCACCATCTGCTCCTTGTAAATTCAAACAAGCAAAGCCATTAATCATTTTAAGGACTTGTCTTTTAAACTAATCTCTGCTCTTTCCAAGCTCACATTTGGGCTTTTGCAAGATGACTGGTCAGAGCAGACCATGGGACTGTAGGATTTTAACACCTTGCTCAAGGGCACTGCTTCACTGGTTAGGGTTAACCCTAACCCTAACACGTTCCTCCAGTTGAAGGACAGCCAGCTTACTTTCTATGCCGCCCCGCAGCCAATGTTGAATAGATTGGGAAAATGAGTCTTAATTTTGCGATCAATACCCAAACTGCTCTTAGCACAACATAAGAGACAAGGAAAAAAAAAAGTGACACATACTTCTGCAAAGTGCATTCAGGCAAAAGATATAAATATACCACTCTATGTATGGCTGGGACAATTCATTGATTACGTCAACGCGTGGATACAAATAATTTGCGTTGATCTTTGTCTAAAAATAACATGGCTGCCTCCAGCAACAGCGCAAGTATGGATTCCTCGAGGAAAAGGCTGGCCACGGTGTTCTAAAGTGTGGGAGTATTTTACTCTCAATGCCAACAGCACCGTGGTAGTCTGTAGACTTTGTAAAATGATCCCTGAGTCAGGATAACAGCGGCAAGACACTGTAAGCTCTGCTCAGCTACGCCACTCCAGCTTCCCACGTAGTTCACCGTCTACAGTATGTGTATACAGTATGTGTACACAGTATGTGTACACTGTATGGCCTGCACCGACCTGGGTGTGAGGTAAACTGGGTCTCCCCCATCTGTAGCACTGTCTTCATTAAGTTCGCAACCAGGCCAGATTGTTTCGGATGACTCATACGTCCTTTATAACGTCAGACAAAGTTTTTATTTGAAAGTTTTTTATTCATGTATTCCTCCTGAAAGTGACTTGAAATGTTAATTTGTTTGTTTTACCGTAAGATTAAAGGTAGAAGAGCTTGAATGTTAAGAGCTTATTCATTATTTTACTAAAAAAAAGCAAATACAAGCTACTCTTTTTGCACTTGCTTTGTTAACTTTAAGTTTTTATTTTTGTATTCCTCCTGAAAGTGACTTTCTTTTGTTCTTGGCTTGATAGCCAACATCTGGCTTCAGGTTGGACTACACATTAATTTTACTGCAACAGTGCAGCGTTAAACAATTTGCATGAATCGAGATATGAACCTTACTGCAATTAGTTTCGTGAAATTTTTTTTTAAATGTAGCAATGGGGAAATAATCGTTAATTAAAAAATGAATTGTAAGATTAATTGAAAATGAATCATTAAAAGGTCCCATGGCATGACATTTCACTTCATGAGGTTTGTTAAACATTAATATAAGTTCCCCCAGCCTGCCTATGGTATTTTTAATTTCCCCTCTTCCACCGGTAGCCATTAATGGATGACATCATGTTAAATGTTGTGAGGATAACTTCCATCACACGCCCGTACACAGTGTCAGTCATAAGGATCTAGATTGTTGACACAGAGGTTTAATCTGTCATGATGAACATCTGCTTTTGGTAGGCTATGTAAACCTGATTTTCCATGCAGGGATAAAAATGTTGGGATGAGGGTCCAACGACCATATCCAACGACCTTAATATATCAGCAAATATAATCCAATGCCTATTACCAAACCAGTGAAACCAGTGAAACCAGTGAAACCAGTGAAACGATACCGGCATACGATCTTTTTTTTTTTTTTAAACGACAAAACAAATAAACGACAGCTAATCACCACAAGCGCTTTAGAAAGGTTTCAAATAAAGTACCAACTCGGTGCTGGTATTGGTTCTGGTATTATCAGCCCTAGATCCTTTTCAAGTTAAACTCATTGGTGTAGAAACATATCAACTGGGCTCATTACAGTTTATACCACTGCAATTAACTCTGGACTAAACACCCAGACTAGTGATACTCAGTCTGAAGCTCTTTACATCTCCATATTAATTTGAAAGCCAGAGGCAGTCTATATCTCGGCACACAAACAGCGATGTTCAAGCAGTGGCTTTAATTGAACTGCTCATCAAAAACACATACACACAGTGTAGTTCCACGACATTAACTTCAAACTTCAAAATTAGAGCATACATTTACACTGCTAAGAGTACAGCGGTTTAGTGTGAGTTTAGACTGTTTGATACACTATCTGCCAGTGTGTGGTTGGGGAGGGAGGGGGGGTGAAGTGTTAATGGCCCATCAGCAAAACAAAAAAGGATTCTTATTGAGTAACATGCAAGAAAATATGTCACCATAAATTTTGCAGTATAGCTAACAGTGGTAGCCTTTGAGCAACAGATTGATGATGAAGATAACAAGGCAGCAAAACATCCTTTTTTTCAATTCTAATAGAATGTGGCTATAATATATGATCAGAGAGGACCTGGTTTTAAATAAACGGTGGCACCCGTCTACAGTTTCATCCCACTCCATGTAATAAAAGAGCAGGTGTCCTTTTTCTGGATGGGATGTCAGTAGGAAACAGTACACCTACTTCCACAGCTTCTTCTCTTCGATGCTCCTTCTCTTCACTGCACAGGCTTGTGTACAGTATCAGAATCACTTTTTTTACAGTGAATGTAGAAGGATTTGATGCAACACTGCTGCAGCCAAATGTTAAGAAGCAACGCTTATACAAACTGACAAGTGAACTAAATTTCCACTAATGATCATGTTGTTGTGTCAGCTTACAGGTATCAGTATTGGCCAGATTCTTATTTTTAAGAAGCACATGAACAATCTGCACATTTTTACCCCAAAGATGTTAAAGCCTTTCTGGTCCCATGTGGGTATTCTGGATGTACTGTACAACAAATTTCCCCGCGGGGACATTAAAGTTTCCTAAGTCTAAGACACTGCAGCATGTGGGGTAGAATAAGCATGTCTGTCATTTCTCCTTGATAAACATTGTGATCATTGTCAAAAGTTTAAAAAAGTATTGCTTCCTCCAAAACATACACACACACACACACACACACACACACACACACACACACACACACACACACACACACACACACAGTTATTCATCACCCTACAAACAGCTAATTCTATTCTCCTCACACCACAAACGACTGACAAAGTGATTAGTCTTGTTCAAACAAAAGTACAGCATCAAATCATCCAAAAGTCCAAGGCTATGTCTCAGGGCGTAAAATTGGATCCCCGCCCCCCCCCATATTGTGTCTTAGTCCATCCCACCAAGGAAACATGGAAGGTAGTTAGCAACAGCTTTCAACGGAGCTTTTGGCTGCAAGGCTTCCGGGAAGTATCCTTGCTCATAGCTCCTCTGAGATCCCACGGAGATCCTGGATCCTGGATCCTTGATCATCGGGGCTGGAATAAGAGCTTAGAGACGGTTTTCACAAAGTAGGGCAGGACAACTTATGGTTCAAGTTAGGAGCAACAGGGACCCATAAAATAAGAACCCTGAGAAACAACCAATCAGGAGATCAGTGCCTAATTTGAAAGAAATCCCTCCAGAAGGCCCTGAGATAGTGTTTTCAAAAGAATGAAACAGAAGGAAGGAGGGACGGACGGACAATCGAAAACATAATGCCTCCTGCCACAGCTATCGCCAACGCAGAGGCATAACAAATACTTAATCACAGTGAAAGTCTGTGTGTCTGTCAGTAAGATCAGAAACACTCTCTGCAGCAGGGAACAACCCTGTGTGAAAACACCGGGCAGACTTCAGCTCAGAGCCACTTGTCAGCACAAATTAGCTAATTGATCTGCACTTCAGCATGAAATATGACATATTTGTTTCAATGGAGAAGCTGGCAAAAATCATTCTTTCAACTCTTTTAAGTTTTGATTTATTTGTCCTTGCGTGTGTGTTAAAACAGCATGAATCAAGTTCAAATGTTTTCTGCATCCATAGCAGGAGTGACATGTTTGATAAAGTAGCTACTGAAGAAGTTCCACCTGCTCATTTATCCATTTGTCCTGTATTAGTGATGCAAAATGACCACTCGGCTTTCCCAAGTGATTAATGGCCCGAGAGTTGTTTGCTCAGCAATGGATGAAAGCATGGGAAATGAAGATTAAATTATCATTTACCACCCCTCACACTTTATTCAGAGTCAGTGTGAAATGCTTACACAGCGTACTGAAGATACATATTAAAATGCAGGATTTGTCAAAGGGCAATGTGCTTTGAGTAGTTGTTAAGACTAGAAAAGCGCTATATAAATACAGCACATTTACATGTTTTACAATCTTGCGACAAATAGTCTGTGATCTGAATTGAACATAACAACTTGAATCAGCATAGTGATTTTTTATTTGCAACTGTAGCAGACATAAAAGTAACTTTCTTAAGCCAAGTGGTGTGTTATCTGTACGCATTTTGAGCTACCTGCGAGTAACGGACGTAAACACACACGCCCCCTGGCGTGTTATCGCAACAAGAAATCAACAGTGGAGCTTAGGAAACGTGACACACGGGTTGGGTTTAGGAAAAGAAAAACGGGGCTGGGTGTAGGAAAAGAAGTAAGTGAAGGTTGAGTTTAAGAAACTTGACATGCAGGACCCGATCCGCGGCCTCCTCTGTAAAAGTCCTTTTCATCTTTTCAAAATTCTTGCTACATTGTAAAATCACACACAGTCACATGTAAGTCAATCTAAGCCAGCGTTAATGAACTCATTAAAAAGCCAGTATGCTTCTTAATAACATGCCAATAATGGCATGAGAATTAACATGTCATACATATGTCTTTTCATGAGATCAGTCTGGTCTATTAGTCAGCTATTGTTCAACTCTCACAACTTCTAAAGATAAGACATGTTTCTTTAATTCCCTTTTTCTTTCTTTCTGTGTCTGTGGCCGTTTGGTGCTGGACAGTTAGAGCACAGTGGGGTTTTCAGAACTCTTTCACTGATGAAAGCTGCATGTTGATGCTGGGGTTAATGACGCGAGTAAAATAAAACAGTAAAGCTGCAAGTTTGTTACTGAAAGTGACCATTGGCCCATTGTTAATACAAATATTGTGTAGCTTTAACAACATTTTGTCCCAAACTATTTTGTGTCCATCTGGGAGGAAGACAATTCAGAGGCCTAGATCATGACAGTTTCAGTTAAATGGATCAGCAAATGCTTTTTTGTATGAATGGAGAAGGTCTTTTTGAGATTACGTGAGCAATTGCTGAATGAATTATTTAGTCTGTGTTCAAAAAATATGGTTTACTGCGTTGGCTGCCAAGTCTGCACTCTGCAACACAGCCAAACAGCGTAAGTAGGGCTTGAATGGAGGGATAGAATGTGCTGCCACTGCTGCAGTTAAGAATTAGTGTGTCAACATTATGTACAGGTGGCTCAATGAGATAGATGATAAACGAGGCTGAACCCTGAATGCAAACTCTGTAAAAAAACAAACTTTATGTCAAAGAGATAATTAACTCACGTACAACCAAAGTAGCTGGTTCAGAGTGCTGGACAAATCACGGATGTAGAATGTGAACACAGTCTCTCCCAACTCATCACATAATAGCTTCCTGCAGGTGTTTCTGGCTCTGGAGCTGCAGAGTCTGGATCTGGGGTTGGAGTCACCTGCTGCCTCCATGTTCCTGCTCAACACCCTCTGCTACAGTTCTCCATGTCTCTCTCTCTCTCTCTTTCTCTCTGTCCGTCTGTCCGTCTGTCTGTCTCTTCTCCGTCTGTCTGTCCCTCTCTCTCTGTCTCTGTCTGTCTCTTTCTCTCACCCCAAACCGGTTCCTTAAAAGGAAGTTTTTCCTTGCCTCTTGCTCTTGCTTGGGTTTCTGTAAATAACATCATAGAGTATGGTCTAGACCTGCTCTTCTATGAAAAAACGCTGTCAGATAACTGTTGTTTTGATTCGGCGCTATATTAATAATATTGAATTGAATAGAATGGATTGAATTGAACACAAGGAAGTTTGGTCAGTGACGTTTTCATCCCAACTTGTCTAATACTGACGATTTGTCATCTGTGTCACTTGTCAATGCACTGGGTGCCCCAGCGCAGTCAACTCTGACCCTCCGCTACGGTTTCTGTTTTAAAGTGGTTGTCTCTGTCCCACCTGAGCTGCACACAGACCGGCTGCAGGCGATGGAAGAGGTGGACATGTCATCTCAGCCACCATCAGCTCGGCCCTCTTGTGGGTGTAGGAGTATTTCTTTTTTTTTTTTTTTTTTTAGCTTGGACTAAACGTTGAGCGGTCTTCTTTCTCTCTTTTGTCTGTTTGTCCGTCATTGTGAGTCAGCAGTAATAAAATGTAGTGCCAGGCCAATTAACATACCTTTTCTTTGCAATTTTCCTCGTCGAAAGTGTCAAATTTACGAGAACAATGGAATGCAGCATAACCAAGCTCCACCAGCGCCACAGACAGTCAGACTGTATTACTTGACAAAGCAGCAAATACAAAAGCTTTCATCAGTGGGTCAAAGGCTCAATCACCGTTGTTCAAACTCCTTTTTTGATAGATAGGTACATACTAGACAGCTAACAAGATGAAAATCTTACAGAGAATAAACACAGGAACATCAGTTAACATAGGTTAAGGAAAAGATCACATGTGGGGCATATATAGCAAGCCCACTAGAGATTTCCCCTGGCCAAGCAGGCTACTTCCAAATTAGCACTTGAATGGGGATGAAAGGATTTAATCTTGACTTTCTTCTAGACTTTCCACATGTAATCGGACCAAATGGATCAAATTCTGATAGTGACGCTCTAATTTACTTTGTTGCAGACAATGCTTTAGCCATGTAAGTCTATGGCAAAAGGTTTTTTTGGGGTCAGAAGGCATCACTTGATTGCCCAAGAGTTGAAATTTTCATTTTTGGCCACTATGTACAATTTGCTTTAAAGTCCGGCACACTTCCCGGCGGCGTGGATCAAAGAAGTTTGTTTGTAGTGTAACAAATGTGACACATGGGACTCAAACCAAGTCTCCTGGGTTTAACCCATCTACCACCCCAACCTGTGTCCTGATGCAGTAGTCTTTAATACTACTCCCTACCGTCATTCTACGTTTATATTCCAGCAACGTGGTCGCGAAGTTTTGACTCTGTGAGCCCAGTGCATCTCCTACAGACGCCCAAGGGTGCCCTGTGCGTTAGTATCAGACTGAGGGCCACTGACCAAGCTGCCGGATTTGACAAGTTAAGAGTGAGAACCGGTTGAGAATGTCAGATATTACTTTCCTACAAAATGGATGTTTTTTCACTAGTAATTGTTTTCATCATTATCATCACCTGGAGGGCTTCGTGTACACCATTTATCCAGCTCATGGTATGTCCACAAATGGATTTCATGGATGGAAGTGCACACAAAAGAATGAGTGAGCAAACATTGTCAAATGTACTATAACACCACAAGCGGGCAGAGGCAACCTGCTCTCTCCATCTTTCTATTAGTTTCATGCTGTCTGAGGCCAAACTTCCATGTTGCCAGCAATCATCCGTAAAACAGGATCTGTCACAGGACACCTGAGGTGGTGTGGAGAGAGGTAAACAGCAGTGTGAGAGGGAAAGCCGATTCAAGGAGGGTAAGAGAGAAGCTCGCTGCTATCTGACCGCTCTGAGTCAGACTGACCGTATCGTATTGACTTCTGACTCAAACACACAGGCCTGTTCCGGGATTATCACGCTTGATGGTTGCATGAACGTCCTTGACATGATCTATTACATTGCCGGATATGTCTGACATGTGAAACATAAGTATTGGTTGAAGATAGTTATAGTTTTACAGTCCATGGATAAGGGCGGGGACATTCTTCTTACATGCAGTGTCAGCTGTTTCAGGGTCTTCTTCAAGGGCAACTGATGCTTTCCACAACGAGATTTACTGTTGAAATGTGTGCAACGTCTTGAGCCACCCAATCAGCGAGTGAAAACCCTATTATACATGTTTTTGACATGTTTATAAAAAAAAATAAAAAAAAACACAAACAGCATGTTGTGCTTGTGTCAAACACAGGGTTTCATTATTGGCTAATGCTCCCGCCATTTGAGCAACAAAAAGCACAGACAGAACTAAAAGATAGAAGAAACAACTACTGAATGTTAAGGGTAGGAAAAATAATCGATTCTTAGAGGCATTGCGATTCTCTCTAGAATGATTTGATGCTTGATTCAGATAAGTTAATATTTGATTTATTTAAAAGTAACTGTCTCCAGAAAAGCACAAATCAGAAAACAGAGTGACTGAAAGAAGATAGGATATTAGACAACAACTTTAGGCAAGAGTGCAAAAAAATACAAACAAAAATGGCCAAAAGGAAAAGAAATGTGTGCATACACATGATCTAATAAGACAAATTATAATTAGGAAAAACACATATAGGCTATTCATTTACTTTACATTTCATTACACATTACATTTGACCACCTTATGTTTCATGTTCTAAGAAGCTAATTCTCCAGCTTTAAACATGACTGAGCCTCTGACATGGAGGATTACTGTGAGAGAAGGTGACTTTCAAAAGCATGTTGAAGGCTTAAGCATGGAATGACACAATAAAAACCCAAGTATACAAAACATTACATTAAATCTGTATGTGTCAAAATCTAGCTGCTTTGTCTAGCTGCTTTGTCTAGGAAGAGATTAGCCAACTCAGATTTATATGTACAGTATATTTCTAAAACATTACGCGTGGCTTTTCATTTCATATTCATTATGCATCACACGCTGTGTTTATGGAAGATCAACAATACTGCTAATGTGCACATAACTGAATGCATTGATGTTACTTATTCTGGTGTACACATGATGTAGTGATGGAATTTGGAAATGGTGTCTATTAAATGGAAAAGACTTAAAAGATCATACGAGAAATGATTCAAAACCACCTTAACACCCCTATGCAAAAACAATTACGTAAAATGTAAATGTATGACAAATGTATGACAAATGTATCATCTCACCCCCCGACAAGCGTAAAGGAAGCGTTGCTAAAAAGTCTTCTCCAATCATAACATTTCAAAGGCTGCTAGAGAACTGGGTTTTACATTAACTGCCACATCGGCAAATCACGATTCCTTGCTCTGAGGCCTTTCACTCTGCAAATAACCAATGAAGCATTAAACATGCATGCACTACTTCTGTAGCTTAACATGCATATATGAAAGATTTGCATGTAACAAAATTGGCATTTTTATGGAAACTATAAAAGTATAAAAGTGAATCACTTGTGTTTGATGTTATTTATGTACGCTGATACTTAGAATCCGACAATAATAACAAAGATAATAGATGTAAAATAGATGTGTATTGATTTACTAAGGGTTAACATTAAATTGTTCATTTGTTAGCTATCATGGAAGAATATGCCATGCAATAAATATATATAGTGTAGAAATTATAGTGCTATCATCTAATTCTGCCTGAAAATTCTGCCAAAACTCAAGTTTATTTTAATATTTTTAAACCTCGTGCACAAAAGTAAAGCTAATGTGGACCACATGTGGCTCAGGAACAGATGTTACATGGTGTTAACTGGGGAATCATGCCAGAGGACAAAGAGGCCAGAGTGGTAACTGAGAGATAAGACGGTAATGTGATGTCATGGTGCTTGCACATGCAGTGCAAGATTCAAGAGTTTCAAAAAAACATGTGTGATGTGACTAATATATGTTTGTGCCTCCCGGTAAATGAATATAGCGGCAACAGCAGATTGTGTTTCCACTAATTAAGAAATATTGGGTAAGATAGAGTAGAGAAGTGCATTGAAGTGTGATCAATGTCATCAGTTTTGGTTCTTCTAAGAATACCAGACCTTTTATTCTGTAGGCTACAAACCACACATTTCCCACAAGAACAAGACCACTGACTGGCTGATAGATGACACTCACATTTACAAAGTTCCAAAATGTAACAGGATGTTTAGCAGGGACAAGACATCATTTAAAGTTAAACGTTGGTGGATGTTTAATAGGAATATTTGTTCTCTCCTACTGGGCTCTTATCTCGTTTATACTGGAGCTACTTTAAAAAGAGGCCAAATGTGACAACATGTAGAGATCCAAACAATACAGACAAACAAGTTTGGACGTAAATTAGCCTCTGAGAGAAAGAGAGAGAAAGCCCCAGGAAGAGTGTTGGTATCATTGTGAAGATAATTAGTGTCGTAACACACAAAGACTTGCAGTACATCTTGTCTTCCTTTTGTCTGTTGTTGTCTTTTCTACTGTCCTGTCTTTGTTTTCTTGACTTACTGTACGTCTGTTATATTTTGGTTTCTTCCCCTCTATGCATCATTTTTTTCCTTTCTCTTTTCTTATCTGTGTCTCTGTGAGTCAAAGCAAGCACTCAGAATAAAAGTGGTCCCACAACGCCCTCACAGTGATAATGAAAGAAAAATTCAAATCTCTCTCTCATCCTCGGGACTAAAAAGACATTAGCCAGGCGGAGGAAGCTGGCACATTCCAAAGCATTGAAAAAAGTCCACCCAACAGTTTCACGATCCCTGTTTCAATCAAACCAACAAGCCTGAGGGCAAGCTAAATAGAGAGTTAGAAATCCCACACTGCCTATTGTTTCCTCAGCTGAGCCGAACATCTGAAGATGAGAATGCCCTTGAAGAAGGAATCAGGGCAGTCAATTTATTTTTGATCGGGAGACTTCAGAGACTGGTTCCTTACACAGTGCAGCAGCTATTTGTGCTTGTGTAAAAGAAGATATGAACAATTCAGATGCACACACTGTTTCAGTCAGTGCAACTTCATTAGGTGACACTGAGGCTACATTTACATTTCTACCTTCTGAAAGGTAGAAATGTAAATGTTGTGAAATTTAATCCATTATAACAATGTCAATTTATAAAATATGGCATTCTTTTTAACCAAATTACCACAAAAAAGGATTGATTCCATGCCACGCTCTTTGCAAATACAAATACTTCAATTGAATTTCGGGTGTAAATTGAAATTAATCCACTCAACATACATTCCTCTGATCTTAACTATTAGTTAAAATAATTAATAATTTCTGCTTTGTTAGCTCAAACATTAGGTTTATTCTATACAAAGGAGGGTTATTGACCATGGATTCCAAAAAATAGTGTAAAACTAATGGTAGTAAGGTGGCCATAGTAAAATAAAAAAAATATTAATGCGTTGAAGGTGTCAAATGTCTACAAAAGGGTAAAAAAGAGTGTTCATCTTTTTGTCCCGGGAGGGAAACACAAGAGTGAAAAACAAATATATTTTGCTACATTTACAACCTATGGTTTAAACCTCTCCTCCCATAAATCCCTCCAGTAGAGATCATAAACTTGAAGATCACTAAAGTGAAGGAAATCCCCCCAGAAGTGAAAGGAATAATAATGGCAGTCCATTATTATTCCTTTCACTTCTGGTGAAGCCCTATGAGGCAAATTTGTGATATTCAACAGGTTTGGGATTCCATATTTATGAGAAAAGAAATATCTAACAGCATACGTACAAACTGAGGTCACTGGGCTATTCTCTTTGCTCTTGGGAGGGGGGTCTCTGTAAATTATAGTGTGGTCTAGACCTACTCTATCTGTAAAGTGTCCTGAGCTTACTTCTGTTGTGATGTGACACTATGAATAAAATTGAATTGAATCCTGTTCTAAAAGTGCTAATAATGCCGACATTTACAAAGAATACAACAGAATTCAAGTGTACATTATTTCAATAAACAAAAAAATAAAAATAACAACAAGAATAAAAAAAGAGTTCTTATTAGACTAACCATTCAAATTACCATAAAAAGGCATGTAGAGTACAAGTGGCTGACAATGTGCAAGATATCTTTAACTTTTTTTCTCAGATGCAAAGTTTTTCAGTTTCTACTCTGCCGACTATATAATATACAGTAAGTATAATATATGTCCTGTCAGATTAACAAGAAGAAAAGTGTTGAGATTAAATGAGATGAGACAGAAATGTGACATGCAGAGATGCCACACTTTAGGTGACTGGTTTGTTAGTAGAAGTGTTTTCTGTGGAAATCTGAACAACTCTTTATACATTGGACTGCTAAAGATGCCATTGAAGGCCAAATGCAAACATCCACCTTTGAAAAACAGAAATACTAAATGTTAGAATATTTCATTTGACTGAGTTTCTTTGGTTTTCCAAGTGTTTTAATGTGTTGTGTGACCATTGTCAGGAAGTGTCAAATCACAAAGACGGCGATTATTTGACATAAAAGCTGATTAGTTCTCACCTCTCACTGACAAGCTCCTCCATCACCGGCATCTGGCCTGCAGCGCTGACATTCATGTAACCATAAATGCAGAGAGTCCCTGCAGACGGAAAATCACAATTAACAAATTGACATAATCACATATTTCGTTTTAGGCTGAACTTTTAATCACAAATATAAAACAATTCATGGAGTTTTCAGACTCAGTGGATTACATTAACAGGAACATAGGCTATTAACTCAAAACAGAATTATGCAAATGCAACAATTTCCTTTTACATTTAAAGTCTACTACCAATTGACCAGCACAGTGTATGCTGCATCAGACTTGGCGGCAATAATCTTGGATTAAGGGGTATAGTATTATTAAGGGTAGACTGAGTAATTACATTTGTTCAACCAGAACTGCCTTTCAAAACCGTGTCCTCATATTATGCAACACTTTAGAATAAGTAGTTATGGTTTTTCCTGTAAAAGGTGGAATATTTCCCAAGAGACATCCTGGTTAAGTAGAAGTAAGTAAAATCAATAAATTAACAAATATGTTTAAATTTAGCATTTGGAATCAAACTTATCCTTCATTTTATTTGCTGGTACACCCCACTGTAACGCTTGTAATTCCAAAAGTTTTTGTTATTCATTTTTCATAAAAAGAATCTGGATTTGACGCGTGGAACGCGGGGAGAAGCACCGGAATTTGGAGGATATTCCATAGGCAACTGTTGTAAAATAAATAAATTGTGTACATTTTGTTAAGTAAAACAACATTCTTAAAATGGAGACAATCTTGGTGTCACTCCCCGATGTAAGTCGAGTGCAGGTTTGAGTTGTGCATGCGTCACTTAGCAACAAGTAGCATCAAAGATGCGAACAAGAGACTTCTGTAATGTCAATACAGTAAAAATGGACCTACTTAACCAAGTTGGTTCACTGTTGGCCACAAGTTAGCATCAAACGCAACAAAGGTTATCGGTTTGAGCTAACGTTGGCAATCAAACAACCATAGATAGCTAAAACGTTTGTGAAATGACTGCTTATCTTCTGTTATTGTTTGTAATGAGAGAAGTTTATTATATCATGGAGTTCCCAAATTTCAGCATGACACCGTTTAAATCTGAGCATGCGCAACTCAAATCTGCACTTGACTAGAATCGGGGAGTGACACCCGGGTCAGTCTGGGAAGCCAGTAAGAGGAAATAATGCATCATGGGATAATGTAACTGCTAAAAACTGAACTAAACTAAAACAATGATAGAGCAAAAGCTTGATTGTCGGGCAAATTTCGACGGGCGTGCAGGCGGGATGCTCAGTAAAGGTCAGCCCGGCGGAGTGATCAGGAGGACACAGAGGAGGACCAGGCCTGCAGATTTACCCCCTGCAAACCCCAACCTGTTAAGATTCAGCCATATGGGTAGCTGTCAGAAGCAGTTCATCATGCGTACAAATCCAAGAGAAAAATTAACAAAGTTAATAAATGATCTCCACTATAAATAATAACGCAAAGGGAAGGGATCATAGGCTCACACGATAAAGAGAACAAGTTGTGCTATGCAGCATGAATACATACAGTGTTCTGTTTTGAAACAAAAGGGGAAGAAATGTACCCTTGCTAAAAATGTCACACATGCATGAAGATGTTTGTTCTTTCATTATTTCCTTCTAGTCTTGGCAATGAAAAAAAGGAAGCTGATTTTTGTGATATCCAAAATAATGCTGGTGTGCATAAGCCTCTTACACAAAGTTCATTCTAACTCTCTCACACACACAGATGCAGAAAAGCAACTAAACATGCAACATGTAAACAAAGATTTATATGATATCATGGATTACTATCCAGATGGCATATGTTCAAAATACACACACGCGCACATACACACAAACACACATTGGACTGCATACATATACTAGTTAATTGTTGCATGGATTATTTATTCTTGAGTTTTGACAGCAGTAAAGACAGGCTGCTAGCATTCCTGGGAAGTTATAATCTACATACAGAAACTGAGCACAGTTATGGTTATCGTTATATTTCCAAGCGTGTTATCATCCTATTATCATGATATGTCAATAATCGCTCATACTTAGCCTGTTTTACCCCCAAAGACTGCTGTTTTCCTTACAGCCTTGTCAATGCAATGTTATCCAGAGCGAGTCCCTGTTTTGTTTGTATGTTGAGCATGCACACGTGTCCGAGGGGATGCGATGCACACTGTCGCCAGCAGCTTAAAGCCTTAGTGCGTAGCTTCTAGATGTTAATGAACGTCCATTATATTCAAGCCAGTGCCAAATTGGTTGATACAAAGCTCCAGAAGGGCTCCAGTAAGCTCAGTATGGCTATGTTCAGAAGATAGATTGTGTTGTCCGGCACACAGAAAGGGCTCGTAGCATGTGGATGCGCAGACAGTGTTGTTGTCATTACTTAGAATTCCTAATGGGGGCGACAGAAACTACGCACTATAGCTGTAATGCTATTGCATTACAGTAATTGACAGGTGGTAGTGCATTAAATGCAGGAATTCTGCTAGCTTGCATACATAGATAAACAATGCAGCTTTTGAATGTGCATACATTGGTGTTGCAAATGTTTTATGAGATGGAAATTCAATCTACACCTTCAGTAGACCTCAAGGATACACATCATTGATTTTGGTGATAAACAGTCAACACAAACATGATTTCTCTTTAAAATAAACAACCTATGATATTTAGACGGATAGAAACTAGCTAGCCTTGCAAAAGGCTACAAACCCACAATGCAACTCAACTCAGAGAAGCTCACACTGACGCATAAGATCCACAGTCTGTCTGTTTAAAGAGAACTTGCGAACGTGTAAATGCCATGTCCTTGAATAAGACTTTTACCAACATAATTCATGCTCACAACTTTTGTGTTTCGTTACTCTTGTATATCCTTAGATCGTGGAGTCTTTCCTTTTAACCTTTGAAAAAGACACGTTTCTAGAAATAACAGGGGATTAAGATTTAGGATTAAAGAATCTGACCTTCATAAACACTACACTTTTATGGCCTCCATTTGTTATCTTTGTTATCTATGATCAGATAATAAATTATCTGATTACATTATCTCTTGGTACAAGTGTACAATAAACATGATAAGCTTTTGGATTTTGATTGAAAGTTATTAGTAAAACACCATGTTCCCATGGTTCAACTTGCTAATGTGAAGAGACATCCAGTGGTTGCTGGAGATAAGAGGTTAATGGTCATCTTTATCAACCATTTGAGCACAATGACTTGTGAAAGCGTCCTACGTACACTCACCGGCCACTTTATTAGGTACCCCATGCTAGGCCCTTTTGCCTTCAGAACTGCCTCAATTCTTCGTGGCATAGATTCAACAAGGTGCTGGAAGCATTCCTCAGGGAGTTT
>NC_048416.1:27192060-27226350 GCF_013103735.1 Etheostoma cragini
GGCTGCTTAGAAATTAAGTGTTAACGAGCAGTTGGACAGGTGTACCTAATAAAGTGGCCGGTGAGTGTATATGTATGTGGCTGTCTGGAAGAGGTATCTTCAAATAAATAAAGCACACTTAGAATGAAGAAGAAGGCCGTCATCATGTTTCACTTGGAAACTGAAGTGTGCAGTACTGTACTGGTAGATGTCATGTCACGCAAAAGCACATGCTAATCAATCCAATGTACCAACATAAACAACAATGTAGGTTTGAAGGTACTTACAGTTATGAATTCAGAAGATATTGTGAGGTAATTTGGACAGAATCGTCCTCCAAATGGCACATGTGCAAAACATACACACACACGTACACACTTTAAGCTTACCTACATTATTTAATCATAGAGGGTTAAGCTTTAATATCTAAATATTTGGATAAGATGGAGCCTGGCTTTAAAAGCCTTAAAGTATATTAAATTCATGGCATCGTACATTAAATCTGTCTACAGTCAGAGACAATGAAATGATTGTGTTTAACAATAAAGTTTGAGATTAAGTATAGAAATCTAATGCACTAAAAATGAATGAGGATTCTTTATTGACTCTACAAAAGTGCATTGAAACCCTATAATCTTCTTTCATTTATACTTACAGATGTCAAAATGTCTCCAGTGTGTATGAAATGTGCTTTAGATATACTCTTCTGTCTTTAGAGTGACCTGTGACCCATGCCTTGATCATTTTACTTGATGAGGTTTTTTAACATTAATATGCGTTCCCCCAGCTTGCTCATGTAATACTATGAAGTCATACAATTGCACAGTGATGTATTTGCCAACACGGTTGCATACTGTATAGGAGATTTCAGATTGAATGTTTCCATGGACCATAACGGATTTATTCCATAATGGTTGCCGGGAGCTTCCATTATCTAAGTGTATGCTCTTAAAATAATGGTTTTGTTATGTGCCGTTTCTGCTGTTATTTAAAAAAAAAATTGTATAAATGAATTGTGGCTATATCTAGATTTAATAGCAAGAGTCTAAAAGGATGGACACTCATACCCATGCATGTCCTGGATCAGATCTTGGTACCAGATAATTACTTTTTCTAAAAATATAAATATAGTATAATACCAGCTGTCTGACAGCAAGAAATGGCTCAAAATAAAGAATATCATCAGAGTTGTATTGTGTAACCATATATAAATAATTAAATAAATAAATAAATAAATAAATAAATAGGGTTTTGTGATCACCACTATGGGCAATATTCAAACAATGTGCAATCACCCACACTGTACCCATACAGTATTTACATGTAATAACACCACTGATAATTGGATGGACTTGTCAAGTCAGAAAGGGGTTTTGTTTCCCTGGTGGTAAAATTGCACCAGTACTGTATGTACATCTTTCATCATGTAAGCTGTTGTTTTGCCTCACACATTCCGATACATGTTTTTTTGTGCCACCTTCAAGTAAGGGAAAAGAATGCAACCACCAAGAGAGCAGTGTGGGGTAAAACATTTGCTCATAAAGCGACATTAAGTAGATATTGATGCAGATTTTCCCATCTTCTTCCTACACATGTACACTGAAGGTCAAGGCAACAGTGTAACCAAACATTCACTGACCCTGAACAGATTATTATATCATCATAAGACTGATTTCCCACCAGTCTGAAATCTCCTTGGCACTGTCTTAGGGTCGCAGCGAGCCTGCCGACTCTGTTCTATAATAAACACAGTCAGGGAGCTGAGGCGGTTGAACGCATGACAGAGCTAATGGGCGAGGCCTCTGAGAGGGTCTGTCAGCTCTCATCCAGTCACACAGAGAGGAGGGAAAGAGAAATGCAAGGAAAATGATGACAGTGTGAGAAACTGATGGAGCAAAGTGAAAGAAAGAGAAAAGGAAAACATGGAAGAAATGCTGAGCAGGTGGAGACAGGCATGGTTGCTACATTTTCATGCACTGACAATCTGGTGGCTCAGGCAAACTGGTTTTGGGTCGATGCATGAAAACATAGCAGTGGAACTGAAAAAGCCCCGGTAAGCTCATACTCCGGTAATGAGACATGCTGTCTGTCTGTCAGCATGGAAACATCTAAAAGTTTGGTTTTGCACAGCATTATGGGTACATCATGATATCAACAGAAGCCATGGAAACAAGGAAAGGCAGAAACGCAAGAAAATTCAGATCGGTTTATAGCTGCAAGGTTGTACAAGCAGTGGGAGGGACATCACAAGTGGACAGAAATATTCTGTTAAGAGGTTTATTCGTGGCAACAAATGGGAGACTCTGGTGCAGGGACTCAAAAGGTCCTAATAACAGTTTTGCATTACAGTGCTGAACCAGGGTACAGACAATCGCCCAGTTAATGTTCATACATGTAAACACAGCTGCTGATAATGTGAGAAAGTGTCTATGGTTATGCTTACTTGTATGACGTAAAGCATCTATTCGTCCTGATGGAGCTTAGGTCTGTTTACTCGGTGTCTGGGTCTCACTGTAGTCATTAAGCTGCTGACAGAACATTCCTCTGCCAGCAGAATGAATCTCATCAAATATTCAATGTTCAGCCACCAGCTGCCCCTCAGTTACGGAGAGAAGTCTGAATGGAGTCATAGCGAGCTGTTCCTGTGTTTTTGATTCAAAATCCTCCCCCTGAGTACATTAAACCCAGTTAGCTCTACCCGTTGACTGTCTGGCTTTTTAATAAGACTTGTCAAGACTTATACAAACTAAGTGCAAGGGTCTGGAGAAGGGAATCCCAGTGCACATTAATGTTTGATTCCCGCTTTCCTTGAAGAAGCTAGCATGGCAAGTGGATGGGTCAAACAAACACTGCACTTTCACCCAGAAGACTGGGGTTTGTATCCCATCTGAAAATAAAAGTAAATAGTGATTCTTTGTTTATATAGAACAAATGGAAAAAGAACAAAGTACAAAAGTGAGAAAAAAAGCAACATTATTGAAGACATAACAGAACAGTGAGCTAGCAGTGGCTAGCTTTTTTTGTTACCATTTCTTTGATTTTTAGTTCTTAGTGTGATGGACATTGCCAACCACTGCTGCTCCTCAAGCCTCCAGCTGTCCATTATAATCTAGTCATCCATATCCTTCCTCTTTTCATTAGTGGGATTCAAGTTTCAGCTACCCCGCCTTTTGCTTCCATGCAGCAACCTACATGTACCTGACTGTTTCATTTAACATGTCCTTGGAGCAGCAGGGAGTCCTACAGTTCTAATGCTTCAAAGTCAAGCGGCATGACCGGTACACACCATAGCTCTGGTGCTTTCATGCACAACGCCTGTCAAACGGTGTTAATGAGATGAGTCATATGACATTTAGGCTGAGGAAATGCTTCCTTTCAATATTTTCTTTGCACGCTAACCCTCTCATGGATTGTTTTTTATATTGTGCTGTGGGAAAACACACAACAGAAGCAAGACCTTAAGATGACACACAATACATTTCCAACATTCAGTATGTGCCCGTCCCCACCACTAGCACCTCCTATGAAACAGATTCTACACTCTGATATGTAAATGTAACAGAGTTATTACAGCTAATGCTGTTTCTGTGATAAAGAATGCTCAATTACATGTATTTTGTATGCTAACATGGACTGAAAAAATCATATTTAACTCTGAAAAGGCATCTCATGTTGAATCCACTTTTAATCACACAGAGATTTTGGTCTTTTTGATCTCATTGGTTTAATTGTCTGGCTATACAGTCTTTATACATTCTCACAACAGACAGCACAGTTAAGGACTACTGGCCAACAAAACTGAGCATCTTTCGGCTAAAGAGAAAGATTTTTTTCTTAGGAGTTTGAAGCAACCAAACAGGAGCTACAAAATAAGAAAATACAAACTTTGAATTTGAATTTGATTTGATTCAAGGGGAGGATAATGTTGCTCTGCTGGATGTGGAAATAGGCAACATTGATTGTATATTAGAGATATTTGTTTTAAATGAGTTTGGCTAATTGGAGATTGGAGAAAAAGTTTCAAATGCTAACTTGACAGTTTTAAATTGCATTTCATCACACTTGTTTCAGGACGGGCTAGATTTAACCACATGCTAATAAGGTGAACATTCATCACAGTGTAAATGATATCTGAAATGTCAGACTTTGTGTGAAAGGGCATTTATTCTGATTACAGTCAAATGAAATCAGTGAATTTTCGGCACTAAATGAAATTTCAGGATTTATGTTTTTTACATTAAACAAAACTGCATGAACGTAAAAAAACAGGCGTCTAACTTTATGGTGTTCATGTGTTGACAGGAAACGAACCTCATTAAAGCTGATCATACCAGTCAGACAGATAATTAGACAAAAGGAAAAAAAGAAGAAAAACTACTGAAGGATGCATACACACACACAGTTCTAAGATTAAAAGTCACCAACATTAGCCAGATATACTGTTTGTGTGCATGTTTCTAATGATCCAGCTGTGTGGTTTATCCCCCACACCGTCTGTTGCCTGTCTCCTCACTAAGAGGCCCATTAAGCCTCAGTGGAGAACACACTGTTGAGGGAGGCGAGCCGGGCCTGGTCTGGGGTAAACCAAGACTATTTAAACTAAGAACAAAACATGTATTCTTTGGCTTTCTCTCCACTAACTGCTTTTGGCAACTGAAGCATTGCTAAGGTATTTATTGGTATATTGATAAATCTAAAACATTTGGTTCAGATGTTTTAGCTGCCTAAATATAAAGTATTTATGAATATAATACTGCTTAAATTATTAATCAGGCCTAAATAAATAATAAATAATAAAAACAATACCAATTTGAAGCCATAAAACATTAGACGTAAAACATTTACCCCACAACATTGGAATAGAGTTTTAAATGTAAATGTATTGTGGGGATTTAAAATAATAATAATGATCATAATAATTGTTTGTCTAGAACCTTTTAGACACACAGTGCAGTTTCAATACCCCAGGGTATGTTTTCTATATATTAGGGCACTTACATTTGGTTCTGTGTTTGTAGAATTACTAGTTTGTGTATTTTTTTGTCATTTTCACAACTGTTGTGAGTTTTGGTGGGTTTGCCTTCCACTGTATTCTGTAAGTTAAGACGAGTAGACAGAATGCACTTTTAAGATTTGATTTATGGTTTATTTTCCATAACCAGATTGCATACTCCATTTAGACACAAGTCACGTCCTTATTACAGCTTCTATCACTTACAGTATATGATCACTAAAGGTTGCTGCATTATGCAATAACGATGCCAAAGGACCCTAATCCTGTGTAAGCAGTTTACAAATATGCTAATCTGTCCCTTGATACTTTCTCTCCCATTCTGTGCAAAGCAACTGACCAAATGTACTGTATCACATTACCGATGATTTATTACAGTCAATAAAGCTTAGCAGGTGGAGCATGGTATGCTCTATTCACTGCCAGGGTTAGAGGTTTAATTCCATAATGCTCAAAGTATTTGTGCTCTAATGTTACAACACTGAACATTTAAACTTACTGAAAGTTCTTAATATGGTTAAAAACATTGTTTAATAACTAGCTTTATACCTTTCTTAAAGAGCTTTACTTGAGACGCCTTTCATTAATGGTTGTTGGAGTTTGAAGTGGAACAAGATAGATCTGATCCATGCATGAAGCAATTGTTAAATTTTTAGTTTATGTTATTTGATATTTTGCTTTATTTGACAAAATGTAGTCTGTCGGGTAAACAGATTGTAAAATACAACCGCATCTAGAGAAATCTGTTGAGGCACCAAACCCATTGTGCCAATGATGTTTAATTTGGAGGGCACTATCATCAAAAACTACATGACTGGTATTCTATTAAAAAAAGAATATGCTCAATATTAGTGTTAAATGTACAGAAATCCACGATTTATTAAAACTAGATGTAAAGAATAAAAACATAAAAGTTCCTTGGAATCAATATCAAAATCTCAAATCAAGGTCTGCTTGCAATGATTTTCCAAATCAATTAATGGCCTCTCACGTCTTTGCACCTCATGTCTTAAGCAAACTCGCGGAGTCAATTGTGTATGTATATCATATTCTCATCTCACCATCTTTTTGAGTTGCTCACACTCAGTCAGTGTGGGATTTAGTGGAAAAATCTGTCAGTGGACCATGATTAAAGAATATCCTAAATTATATAAGCATTTTAATGAGTCAATATCTTAAAACTGGACCACTGAGAAGGATCTAAAATACTGCATGAATTCTCCAGCTTCGTTACACCTTAAGTCAAGGAGTTTGACTTTGCTAATAACTAGTTACGGGGGTGAATGCAGGTCCTAGTTTAGGATTGTAAATCTGTACTGCACTGTAAACTTGATGGGGGGTTACAGTGCGTACTTGCCAGCATTATATCGTCACACCAGCTGCCGTCCTACCTTGCATTCCTCCCTTCTGTTTTAATTCAGTCCAATTATCCGCCTGCTCCTGTGTTCTCAGAACCCCTCTAACCAAACCCTCATTACTCAAAACGTTCCTCTTCACTGTGTTTTAAGGAGGAACAGAAATTACCCTTTAGACATCTGGACAGTCTTGCTCTTTACTTTTTCTTCCAAGTGCAGGCACACAGATGACTCTGGTTTTATTTGACAGCAGTAATCAAATTTGCCTGCTTGTCGGTGAGGGGCAATCCAGCTGCCAAATGTGTGGATCTCCTGGCGGGGTGATACTTCACTGTGACCGAGTGAGTCCCAAGTGTATCCAGGTGGGAGAGGGGAAAATAACGTCATTCTGGCAGGGAGCACGGCGTTCTCCTGCCCCCACGAGACAAGGACACACACTTCTGTACCTCTTGATTAATTTTCCAATTTAATTTAAATGCTAATTTGAGTTTGATGGCAGTCTTGGGGCTCTTCACTCGTAATAGAAAGACGGATGCATCTCCTTTAGTTCCTGTATTGTATAAGGGCTCAGTAAGCTCCTTTTCATTCTCACGGCTGTTTCAGTAAGGCTTCTTAACACAGAGAGCTACACCAACCTGCAGCCAGAGAGATACACCACATTTGCTAATAATGAACATCCCGTGGTATCTGGGTACACTGTACAGCTGAAAGAGTCTATTCACTCTCAACGGATGCAATCCAACGAGGCTTTTTGACAATTCCCAAATGCAAACTCTATCCAAACTGTTCAAGGCATGTTAAGGTATCAATCCAAGACTTGGGATGATGCCTTGAATCATACGTGGTATTATTGGTAGAGAAAGAGGGGCAGAAAAAAGAAGGGACAGAGGAAGCTAGAACGTAAGGAAGAAGTCATGGCAGAATAATAGGTGGAAAAAGAAACTGATGATAAAGAATATGGCTTTGGGACCTTGGGTCTCATTGTGTTATTGATTCCTAACATCATATGATACTGGATGGTATTTCATAAGTAAATGTCAGCATGGTCTCAGTAGCTCAGTCTGGGAGAAGGTTGGGAACTGGAGTCCCCACACGAACCAAAGTATGGTGGTGGACTTAGATGGATATGTGCCAGTTCACCTCCTGGGCACTGCCAAGGGGCTCTCGAGCAAGGCACAAACCCCTAACTACTGTGGGCCCCTTTCCATGGGCAGCCCCCCCACACTGACATCTCTCCATTAGTGCATGCATAGATACTGAGCATGTGTGTGTAATTCAGGCCTGTTTGTAAATTGTAAATTGTTATTTCCCGTTGTGGGATTAATAAAGTATACATTATTATTATTATTATTATTATTATTATTATTATTATTATTATTATTATTATTATTATTATTATCTACTTAAAGGTGTATGATCTCATGTGTTCTGTTTTGTTGTTATACCTTTGATAGTGATTTCCTATAGAGTAACATAATTGATTTCATAAGTTCTTTAACTTTTGAATGATCCCTACAAAGTTATCTTCCCTACCGTAACATCTTATTTTATGCAGGAAATTGAGTTTGATCAATTTATCTAAATTAAAGCAGATTTAGGCTCTATGGAGTCTGATGTCCAAGCTACAATTCCTGCATTGAAATCGAATAAATAAGCATGGCATGTTTGCATTGGTGTTTCAAAGGTTAGATCTACTAGAAAAGTAAGTTGACATCTATCTAAAAAAGTAACTTGACATCTATCTGAAAAGTAAGTTGAGTTCTATTAGAGAGTAAGTTGAATCATATTAGAAAAGTAGGTTGAGATCTATCAGAAATGTAAGTTTCTAATCTATTTAAAAAGGTTGCATAAGAAGACAAAAGCTCTACCAGTAAATTAAACTTGCATGAATTTGAATTAAAGTAAAGCTTCCCAAAATAATCCAAACAGAAGTGGGAGTATGTTTCTTTCTTTTCAGGATTATACCCTTAGTCTACATCCTGAGAGTCAAGCTAATTGATAAAGAAATGAATCATTAGTTGCAGCCCCAAGAGAGAGAGATGTCACTCTTGAGGAAATCCACACATAAGCACTTGGTCAATCCCCACTCTGGGCTGAAAGAAATGTCTGAGGACGGTTAATAAACTTCAGCTGCTATTTTGTTCAGATATTGGCTTGAACTGAATGTCAGAGCAGTCAATAACACACAAGCGAT
The DNA here is from genome assembly GCF_013103735.1 of Etheostoma cragini. NCBI lineage: Eukaryota > Metazoa > Chordata > Actinopteri > Perciformes > Percidae > Etheostoma > Etheostoma cragini. The sequence goes on from NC_048416.1 coordinate 27,200,600, forward strand.
CGGGAGTGGTCCCTGTGCGCTGAGTAGTCTTAAAATGTGACCTTTCAGATGAATGACTGTCCTATATGTCTGTCTGTCTGTCTGTCTGTCTGTCTTTCTGTCTTTCTGGAGTCTGATAGCAAAAGCCATAAAAACCTGCTGGACTGTCCAAAGAGCATTTGGAGCGAGAGTGACTCATAACTGTATAACCCATGTCACTGACCGCACACACACACACACAAACACACACACACACACACACACCCACACACAGATTGCAAAATCTATGGACAAAGAACTTCTCACACTCACAAAAATGCAGTACCTTTAAAACATCAGGCCAAAGATAGATGTCAGGAGAGGACACGACTTAAAAGCAAAGTTGGTACAGAGTTTAATGGGGAACAGAGAAGAGGAGAGAAGCAGAGGAAAATAAATGGAGGACTAAATGGGAATGGGAGTGCTGATGCTATGTTAACATAGCTCTCCTAAAAGTCTTGATAAAGGAATTAGTCTCCATAAGTGCAAATGTACACAAGGAGAAAAATAGGCAGTTGTAGACATATACTTAAAAATGTACATTGTCTTAGTTCCTTCTGCTCTGAAGCCAAACAGCAAAACTTAGTCATACCGTTGCTCCAGGAGTCAAGCCTGCAGGGGGCACTGCAGACAAAATACTCCTTTCATTCTTTAAAAAAGGTTTTCTGTTGCTCAAATATGGACAAAAACAAGTCCAGTGACCTCAGGCGCCCTTGTATTCCCACAATGACATATGTCCTAACAACAGGAAACAGCACCACACCATTAATCCCTCTGATTACTGGTAAAACCACATGTTGCCACAGACATCAAACTCACATCCAAGGGGGCTGCAAATCTACATTTCCAAGATATGTCTTTAAGTGAGGGGGGTCTTCAAATAATGGTACTTCAAAGAAAAACATTATGTTAAATTATATAGACCTTATGTTAAAAATGAAATTATTAGTTCAAGTCTTTTAAGCTCTGTTTCATAAAGGTAAGGCTTTGAGTAAATAATCACAATGAGACAAAAACAGGACCTTGTCATCCTGGCAGCTAATTATCACACCTAAAGCCAAAAAGGTTGAATTAGCTTGTAATTTTATGGTAAGGTTCATTTTTATTCATGATGCTCCCATGGAGCCACTTAAAGTAATCGTCTTTATTGTCCTCCGCTCCCACATTTCTTATGATAAGAGGAACATGGACATCATGTAGGCTTACCTAAAAGAAGACAAGGACACATGAAGCACTGGAATTATCAACAGTTTGATTCACACAAGATTAAGAAATTTAAATAAAAAGTCACAAAAAGCATCAATTTTAACCTTTATCTAACCAGAAAGTCAATACAACAAATATGACATTAGAAAACAGGTAGCTTATGTTTCAGATTAATCTTATTTTATTCAAAAAAAGAAAAAAAGAGCAAAAAACAAACAGAAAAGATACAACAAAATGAAAGCGTTTTAGTATTGCAAAGCAGACTCCGTAACAGTTTATTACCATAGTCAGGCCACCACCCTCTAACCCAGACACTTTATTTATCTTACCACAATGCAGCTTCTTGTGTCGTACATTGTTTAACACATGCCATACTTTTACAACCTAACACCCCCAACAAATTAACAAGTGGACTGACAGCCCTGCTTCCTCTCATTTAGGTTGCCTGTAGCAAAGTCCAAGGCCGGGCTGCTCTCCCAAACAATTCCCTTTATACTGGAGTTCACAGGGCGGCTCTATTGACTGATACTTCAAGGTGTGTGAAGAAACAATAATCAGCCAATGTAGACTCATCATTTTACTCCTCACGTATGTTTATTGCTAGAGCTTTTAAGCATTCAGTTTGATGGCCGTAAACTGGCAAAATCCCCCACTGAACGTCCTGTTTGCAGCAGACTATACCGCTGCGTTGGGTGATGGGCGTGTTACGAATATTAAGGAAAGTGTTCAGCCTCAACTAATGCAACAACACCTGCAACTACCAACTGGCAAACAGACTCTCTTCTTTCAATGTGAAAAATGTCAGGATATGAAGTGCAAACTGTGCAAGTGAAATATGAAGCAATCAAAAGCATGAGGCCTGGGATATGATGCTGAACAAATCAAACCAAAGAGTCATCATAACTTAACCGCAAAATATGTTGTTTGCCTTCCAAAACAACTTATACTGGATGAGCGTTTGGAATCTGCCACCTCTATTGGTAAAGCCTGGTTAAGTTTAGGCACCTGAAACTGCTTACCAGACCATTGCCAGACCTTCCTCCACAACTCTGCGTAGGAGGGTCTGGCTAGTCTACACATTCCAAAACCTGCTCTGGTTTATTGGTATTTCTTTAAACCAATCACAATCGCCAAAATTAAAACAAAAAAATAGAATAGTTACTTGTATTCTTGTATAAACCTGTCTTATTCTATTAAAACTGTATTTATATTCTCCCTCACTTTTTTTTTTCTGTATATCACCTTGAATGGCCTTGTTGTAGAAATGTGCTATTCAAATACAGCTGCCTTGACCATGCCTTGCGAGAACAATTGCTGCATTATGATTTACATTGCTAATGTATCCTAAACAACTAGCTCCTCTTGTCAACTCATGATGATTGTTTCATTATTTTATCTAGTTGTATTATAATAAATCCACCATTTGGTCTGGTCTGAATGTCCACCATTCAAAGTTGTTGTCTTCAAATACCTTGTTTATGGATTTTACATTTACAGTTAAATATTACTGGAAAAAAAGCAAAACCATACAATTAAAGAGCTGGAGTTTTTACTTGATGAACCATTAATTGATCAAAGCAGTTTTGGGATTTGTGTTTTTTGTTGATCAAATAATTCTCACGCTCAACTGGAATCCAGCTGCTTGTTCAGCTCCAGCCTCTGAGGTTAAACCCCGATAAACTCTGCCTCTGTCTGTAAACTAAAAATCCAATAAATACTTTATTAACGGTGGTCATTAAAAGTGACATTCAGTCCTATAAACACAAAGGGAATCACAGAAGAGGCAGTGGGGAGGAGTCCAGAAGAGGCAGCATGGGTTCCCAGTCCCATTAACCTTGATGGTTGTTTCTGTTACAGTGAGCAAATTAATAGGAGCTCACACACACGCCTGTACATCACGGTAGCAGCTCAGGGATGGCACTGGAAACCAACGACCTGTTCTTTGGTTAAACAGACAGAGATAAGGAGCTGAGAGCAAACACAGCAATGGAACTTCCTGCTGTCTGTCACATTATCCATCCACACACACTGGGATCACTGTGTGTGTGTCTGTGTGTGCTTGTGTGGGTCCAGAAATTCCCATGCATGACAAAGGCCCAAGTCTCATATGCAATGGTCTATCATGAATAAATAAGGTAAATAAATCATTCACAGCCATATAGTGTGTGTGTGTGTGTGTGTGTGTGTGTGTGTGTGTGTGTGTGTGTCTGCATATATGCATTTTGATCAATCTCTGTTTTGTTGTTTTTCTTTGTGAATTCTTTGCATATGTGTTTTGTGTGTTTTGTATGTTTGTGTGTGTGTGTGTGTGTGTGTGTGTGTGTGTGTGTGTGTATGTGTGTTTGTCTTTATATTGCAGTGCCATAATCCTGGTAGTCTTAGGCAAGCACTTCCTGGGGCACAGCGGCAGCTCAGAGTTGATAACCTCACTCAACCTCAGAGTCCACAGCCATGAAGACATAGTGCTATAAACCATCTATCTACAAAGCAACTGTCTGCTATCAACTAGATTAGATACTTTATTCTGCTGAGAGCTGGAAACTTGGAACAGTAAAAAGATAAAAAACGTTCTGTGGCTCTCCTCTCCCTTGATAAAAAAGTTATAATTAGAAAGAAACTGCAATGAGTTTCTAACCGAGTTGGAAAGCATGAAGTGGTAAGTGGTGAAGTGGTAATAGTTTTTATGTGACTTTGCAAACCTTGGGTACTCGCAAAAACAATTGAGACAGCCAGTAAAGTAATCCCGACTGGTCCTGGCTAACGTCGCCACGCTAACGTCGCCACGCTAACCCTGCTAACAATACCAGATGACCAGGCAAGCGAGCCAAGGCGGCTTACAAAATGTAGCGTGTTCAGCGTCCATAGCAAACAACGGTGAGTTATTTTAAGCCAAGAAAGGGGGGCAGTAAATTGGGAAGGGAGGACCGGGAGGTTTGCAGTTTGTTTAGCGATTGTTGCAGTAATTCTAAGCCACTAAAGGTAGTGCTTTTTAGCGGTTCCTACCATATTCTAAGCCTAGGAAGTGTATCTGTCGTTGGGTGGAGAGGCGGACAAGGTTAATGGCTTTTAAGCATGGACATTTATGCCAGTATCTAACGTTATGTGAGATGAGCATCTAGCATAAGGTGACCAGATTTCCCAGACAAAATCCGGGGAGATTTTCAGAACAGAAGCGTATATACCTCCAAAACATGTCATGTTTTTATTTTTGGGGACACTAGAACTAGAGCTGTTCTCATTGGGGGCTGAGCCCCCCTAAAGGTCTGATCCTAGAATCAGCCCTGCTGCTACTTCATACTTATACTCCATACACCTCAGAGAGGAATGTTGTACTGTTAACTGAACTACATTTATCTGACAGCTTTTTCTGTATTGCTTCAGGCTTGTTTCTGCAACAGCTCATTGAGTATTGGATACAATAAAAACTATTGAGGAAAGATTTTCCTTTGACATTGATGCAGTATAAATGAGATCACTTCAGTCAGCAGCAGAGAAACAAGCAACAATGTAAGTTAATAGGATAATTGTCCAGCTTGCATTCACGTTCATAAAAGTGCTTGTTTGCCACTGACAGACTCAGATTAATATTCTAAAATAGATAGATTTACAACTAGATTCTAAAACGAATCTAGTTTTAGTCTTGCAATGTATGACCCTGCAAGATCCCCGGTCGTTACGTAATATGACAGTCTTTGACGTTAGATGTGAGATGTGAGATGAGTGCCTTTAGATGACGGTATCAGACTGTAGTCTTTTCAAAAACCTTTTGGTCTGAAAAGTAGCAACTAAACATTCCATACTTTATTTTAAAGCATTGTGTAGGAGAAAACAAACAGTCAAACAGTATGAGGGCCTTTTTGCCATAAACTGAACCAGCTCAGATGTTGGTTGAAATGAACAGTTTTCAAAATAGACCAGTCAACACAATAAGAACTCAGCTAAAAATAGGATCCATTACATTAGCTTATAACAAGTGCACTGGCTGGGCTGGAAGGCTCATTCACTCCGGTGGGTCAGTAATGGACATTGTGTTTCCACCACTCAATGGGCCTTGACTCAAACACACTCAGCAAAGCAACGCTTAGACAGAAGGAACTCTATCTGACATCTACAATCTACCTCCTTTAGGCCTATTGGTCTTCATTTTGACGTTTTCTGAACAAGAAAGGTTGTTTCTCTGGTTCCACAAGATTATTATGCCTCCAGAGGAGCTCTGACTCTGAGGAAAGTTTGCATAACTAAAACTCCATCCTGCAACCTTTAAAGTAAATATCTCCCTTAGATGCTCTCACAATGTTATATTCAACACATTCCAGGACTTTTATTGCTGTGATTAAATGTTGTAATTTATCTTAACATTACAGACACCCTGCTTTTGTCTGTTTGAACTCCATTTATCAATTACCTTCTTTTTTAAGAATTACAACAACACTCAGAGGACGTGCGTCAGTTTGTTGCATCAAGCTTTCTGTTTTACGAGGATACGGAAAGAGTATTAGCAAATGGGGGGGGGGGGGGGGGGGGGGGGGGGGGGGGGGGGGGGGGGGGGGGGGGGGGGGGGGGGGGGGGGGGGGGGGGTTAGGACTCTAACTCAAAACGCACTAGCTGCATCACATTTAGAATTTATATAAGGACAGCTCAACTAAAACATAAACAAAGCCATGCAAATATTTTTTTCGGGGGAAACATTTAAACAACTAAACTAAACCCCAAACAATTTGTCTGGACCAATACCACTAGAAGCGAGAGCAGAAAATGTTATGTTAGCTGACCCTTTCAGGCCATGTATGTCCTGGTTCAGGACACCTTTTGCATCATCAAAAGCTTTATATAGCTTTCTAAGCCTAGCAAATGCCACAATATAATGCAATGGTCTTCATGCCTTCGAAAAGTCTTCTAAAATCATTTTAAATATGATTAAAATGTCATTTGCCTATATTATTAAAGCACAAAATCTGAAAAGTATATTTACTTTTATTCATGAAGACCTGCAACTGGGATAATGCTGCATTTTTGCCTCAAACCATGGCCCAGTTAAAAGAAACTAAAAAAACCAACTAAAATAAAAAAATAACTATTAATAATTTTAACAAGTAAAAATAAGAACCTGAACAACACCAGGATTTTTAAAAAGTGAACCACCCCAGCCCCCACATGGAAGATTTTCCATTTAAATGTCTATTGCTCTGCCGTTTCTGTTGTTACCGTTGTATAGTAAGTTTTTCTTTGGTTTAGTTAGATGTCTTATGTATGTATACCCTGTACAGTGTCCTTGAGTGCCAAGAAAGGCATCTTTAAATAAAATGTATTATTATTATTTTCTGGAGGAGGTCTCGGGGAAGACCCAGGACTAGGTGGCGAGATTATATCTCCAACCTGGCCTGGGAACGCCTCGGGATCCCCCATTCGGAGCTGGTTGATGTGGCTCGGGAAAGGGAAGTTTGGGGTCCCATGCTGGAGCTGCTGCCCCCGCGACCCGATACCGGATAAGCGGTCGAAGATGGATGGATGGATGGATTATTATTTTCTTGTTTCTTCTATCCTTTGTGACAGTAAACTGAATATCTTTCTGAGTTGTGGACAAAACAAGACATTTGAGGACGCCATCTCAACACCATCTTTGAATAAAGCATAATGTCATGGGGCAAAAGTTTAGTAACTTATTGGGCATTTTACTGAGCCTTTACCACAACTACATGTAATCTTCTTTTTTTGCGCTCTCACTTGGAAACCATGTCATAAAAGGACGTGCAGAGGGACTTACTGGTTGCTACAAAACATGGTCCTGTTATTTTCAGACTAATGTCCCATCACTAACTTGACTTTTATGTGCTTGTAACCAAGCCGGATGACAAGCTGGCAGATGTTGTTTGTGTCACTCACACTGAGAGCAGTAGCTGTCTGTTCTGGGAGGGATTGGAGGGTGAAACCTTGAAAGCATCCTTTTACAACTTAATGCAAGTGCGATACAAATGCACCACCAGCACATCAAACTAATGGTCTCGTTGTAGGAAAATGGTCAGGGATATTTTAAAGAACTTATTGATATCTTAGAAAATGTTCAAGCAAAATCTGCCTGCACTTCAGGGTCCGAATTAATGAAAGATCCTGTTTTGTGTTAGTGGATTGTTTGTTATACTAACATTCATTTTAACATTAGACAGACCTTCAACTTTAACAGTGCTAGTTGAAACACAAAGGGGTTAGAGAAGGAAGGAGGCAAAAGTTGCTTTGCTAGTAGTCTCGCATTGCCAGACCTGCGGAGAAGGGTCTGGCTAGTCCAAACAGCGTTCAGGGATGAGAGAACAACGGGCTCTGGTTTATTGTCATTTCGTTAAAACCAATCACAATCGTCTTGGAGGGCGCTATGCGCCACACGGAGCAACGGTGCCGCTGCAAAATGGCCTCGGGAAATAACTTGTTTGGATGGAACACGTGTATGTGCAAAGGTTGTTTTAGTTATAGTCTAGCTAGCTGTCCGGACTTTGATCTGAGGAGCAGTTAACCATAGTCTTCATAAATCAACAGGGATTTAAAGTGTCAACACAAAGAAAGCGGGGGGTAACGGCCGAAATGAAAGTAATCCGGTGGAATTTCCACCAGAACAATCCCGGAAGTGGATAAAGACTACTTTTCTAACCATACCCAAGAACCTACCTAACTTCAACCTGAACCAAAGCCTTTTAACTTATTATCACATAATCTTTATTGACAGACAAATATAACATTTACAATATAATCCTGGAGTTAAGGTTCCAGCAATGATTATTTCTCTTTCTACATTGAACAGAAAATGGTTTTAGACAACAGAGGCACTCGAGCAGCGCTTGATTTACTCAGCCAGACACTTGAACAGCAACATAAGTGTTCATCAGATGCACTTGATGGCCCTTGTCAGATGAAAGTCTCTTTAGCTACAGCTTGCTAGACTGAAAAAGAAAAGCTGAGAGGCTGAGTCCATTTATGTCTACACTGTAGATAAAACTGTCTTCCAAAATCTCCTTTCCTGAAACGTACTGATATGTTTTACCAAATAATACAAATTGCAGTTTATTATAATTGATTGTCTTTTGTGGGATCCTGCAGTGTTGTACATCTCATTTGAGACTGTCCTCCTATGAGAAAAACACCCACATCATTTGATTATTCAAGCAGTAATAACAACTTATATTTACAGTCAGGGCTTTAAATTTTCACCCGCCAACCCATCAAATGTAGGTAAAAATTAACACATTAAGTTGCTAGCGACCAGTGACCAGAGTGTCATGTATTTTATTATGTTTTAACAACTGTATACTACTATCCATGTATGGATGGGATATGATTTCTATCTTTGTTGTAGGTCTGGCTCAGGTAAAACCCTTTGTCAAACATGAACTAACACAAACAATTAAAGCCACAGAACTTTTTTATTATCCAATATGACAGTTAGTTATAACGGAAAAACAACATAAATGAACTACTTTAACATAGATTTTCTTTAAGTTTTTTTACGTGGTATTGGATTGGTGGATAAGAAGAAGAACAGAAAGTAGTGGCTTGTGTCTGGTGTTTGTGAGCCAGTGTTTATGCGTTTGTGTGTGTGTCTGCTCATACATTTGGCGTGTGTTAATTTTGGATCCTGCCCAGTACTGTGAAACAGTAGCCATTTAATTTACTTTGTAAATGTAAAAGAACTTGATTGAAGAAGAATTTTCAACATGCTCGAATATTCTCCACAATGGAGTTCATTCCTGTTTGTTTTTCAACTGTACAGTGTAACTAAGCAAACAGAAGTGTTTTAGCTTTGCATATTTATTTATTAATAATCTGCAGACTTAATGCTGTTTTTTGGTGTTCAGTTTATACAGGTTTTCAAATGTTATTTAATAAAAATATCTGATTTTTTTACTCACCTCCCCCCCAAAAACTCAAGGTTTGTATAGAATCGCAGGTCAAAATTGTGATATCGACCGATTTATGGGTTTTCTATATTGTTACAGCCCTATATGTAACAGGAAAACAGAAGAAAAAACAGAAAACATACTGTAATTTGGTTTTCCTACAGTTTCTACATAACCATTCTACTCATAAAACGTAGTCTCAGTTGAGGCGGCTCTCTGTCTTTTTTGTCTGGCAGATTTTTTTCAGACAAAATGTTTTACAGCTGCTTTGAGAACAAGTAGTGCTATATAACAAATCCATAACTAAACAGTAATAAATCAGTGTGCTACTTCACAGGGTTCCTCACTTGGGGAATAATAAACTCTAATTTCAGTCTGAAAATAGCTTCACAGGATGAAAATAACATGTATTTCCTTTCTGTCTCTCACCAGTCATGATTTTAATTTCAAACTAAAGGGATCGCTATTTATTATAACCAAACAGGCTCTCAGGTCACAGATATCCCACTATTAAATTTAGATGACAAATGACCATAGTTCTTAATATGTTAGCAGATGACAGCGAGCTCTCCCAGGGAACAGTGTGTGATGAGAACCATGTCCGGTTAAATCATTTCATTGTGGAACTATGCTAAAAATAAGCCCTCCAGCGGAGCCCCTCAGTCCGGTTCATGTACAGCAGAACGCAGACAGGACACTGTGTGGAAACAAGGTCTGCTGATTGGCTGGCTGAAATACTGCATGTAGACCATGCTGTATTTTCTATGGATAAAACTTCAGCCTCTTACAGAAAAAATGGCTGGAGTAGCCTACATTAATCTAGATAATTAAATGATGGCGGTGAATTGACGTTGACTATAAAAAATTCTCAATAAATAATTTCATTGGCGACGTATCCGGCGCAAAGTTAACCTAGGGGTTAATAACACGTGTCCCGAGTCGACCGTTCTCTGGGATGTGTTCTCATGATCATTGAATGTAACCAGTTTAGCGCATTAAACCCTTAATTAGCTTATAACGCTAGACGTCGGGGCACCAGTAAAGTAAAAAGAAATTGCTATATCATACCACTGACAAGGCTCAAAATAACACCACACTCCAGCGTAGCATATTGAGGGTCCCTATGTAAACCGAAGCATTGAACACTTTGTAAATGTACAGACAGTTTATTAAAAAAATAGTTTATAAAGACATAAAAGCATGTGCCATCTTGGGTCGACTTGGTACATGTGTTATTAACCTCTAGGTTCATTTTGCGCCAGATTTCTCCTTTAAGAGGGAAATAGCAGTCTTAGCACCTTAAGATAATTTCTGGTCATTCATTTCTAACCGCAATGCACTACATGAAGTGCTGGGGGCAGTATCACTTTCATTGTCTGCAATGACTGCATGACTGTTACCTGTGGAGAAGTATTTGAATGCTGTAGCAGCAACCGAGACTTTCTGCAGTTTGGGGACATTTCACCGAAAATAAACGCACCAAACAAGTGCAGTACAAACAATGTAAAGGACACTTGACATTTTACGGCAGCACAACATTGATGCATGAGAACCTTAAACAGAAGCATCCTGGAGCTGTGTCTAGCTAGGTAAGTTTTAGCAACCGTTTCATGCTTTAGCCAACTGGCTAGTGTTAAATGTTATGTTTGTTAGTTTATTTGTCAGACAACAAGGTCTCATGGTGCTGGCGGCGGTGTGTACATACGGTTAGTGTGTCAACTCACTGTCGGAGAGGAGAGACTATCGATTGTGTCAAAAGTAGCGATACTTAAATTAATGAGTATTCAAACCGTTTCAATTATTTAAAAAATTCCACACACAAAAATCTATAATCTATAATTTGCAAGTATTTGGTCATAAACCGAAATATTGGAAAAATACTTTTCTCTTTTACCTGATGTTGTTGCTAGAGGAAAGGACCACCAAAGTTATTCCAATTTATCCTGTGAGGAACAGTAATGTATGCAACACATTTCATTGTAACGTGGCATGCTGCTATCATGGATAGAAGAATGGAGAGATCCTTCAGCAGTGTCGCTTGCTTTGATTGGATGTCATTTGCAGATACAGATTGTTAATATCAGGCGTAAATAGAGTCAACATTTTAGATGTATGGAAACAAAAAATCGGTTTAAAAAAAAAATCCATACGTTTAAAAAAAAAAGACTGACCTCTTGTTTTTCTTCTTGTGTTTCATAGAGTGATCACTCAATGGTAACTTGAATATTTATGTGGATCCATCAATGTGCTGTGATCTCATACGTTGCACTGTTGGTAACTTTTTAATGCTGATGATATTGAAATGTAATACTGCTGCTGTGCTTGTAATTCTAGCTGAGTGAGAGTTCAAGCAAGATAAATACAACTAAAGACATCCTGTGATATCGGGCCGTGTCTGGGTTTTTCAGAGAGTCAGGTCTTGAGGTCTTGGTGGTGCCATCTCAGCCTGGCGTTATTGACTGCCCAGACAGCTCTGCCAGGATAAATGGATGAGTTCTCACCAACCTCAAGACCAAAGGTAAATACTCGGGCAGTTTCCAGACAGGCGTCCATGGACGGATGTTCAAGTGTCAGATCCATGTTGTGCTCTCTCTCTCTCTCTCTCTCTCTCTCTCTCTCTCTTTCTCTCTCTCTCTCTCTGTCTGTCTGTCTCCCTCCTTTCCAGTTTCCTGCAGAGCTGAGAGACAAGCTCTCCTCTGGTTAATTCTTGCATCCAACGTGTTTGTATGATATTGTACACAAACAAATGCATATCCCTTGTGTTATATCCTACAAAATCAGGCGACGGCCGGCCGGTCACTAGAGTCACTAGAGTCACTAGACCGAAACCTGTACTTTTTTGGGGTAGCAATCAAATTTACGTCTGGACTATTGAGGAACAATTCATGTTAAATTAAACAGTGCCTAAATTTGGTACCCGAGAGTGCATAAAAACAAGCTTATCTGTCCTGCCTGTATGTTGACAGACAACGAGGCTCAGCTATGACACACATATCTGCACAGAGCTGCGGTGCAGATGGAGCAGTAACTACATTGACTCGGTAGTTTCTCTACGTCACAGTGGGTCACGGAAATGCCAGTTAAGCAGCAGGTGGAGTGAGAGAGGGGTTTTATTTTGTGTGGAGAGTAAACTGTTCTAAATAAATAACAAAATAGTCAAAATAAATAGGATATATAGGTTTGGAATTACTTTTACAACTTAAATTCATTTTTGTTAATACAGAGGGAAAGTATTAAAAAGGTACTCTTGAAAAATGGGAACGGTACCCAGGCCTACGTGGAATACATATGACAGTCCATTACTTTTTGTAGCTATAAGTATAAATGGTTCATCATGAGGAACAGCGTGCAAGAAGCATAATTCAGTAATCATTTGCTAACCCCTGGTCTAAAGCTTAAGGCAGAAAGTTTCATATTCATATTTATGGGGCAGCTTTCCAAAGAAGCAGCTGAAAAAACACACACATAAAAGCTAACAAGCCGAATCAGATAACATATCTGTGATAGAATAGCCGTCCCTCTTTGCCTTCTCTGTTTGAAACCACTTCGGTCGTCTGCAGCCTCCTTCACACACACACAGAAAAACAAACGCTTGGAAAGGGTTCCCGTTCAGCAGGGCCAGTACAGTTGGGGGGGGGGGGATTGATGAATAATGGGGCCAGGTGGCACACCGTACCAGTCTGCCTCTTTTTTTAAATTTATTTATTTTAATATTTTTGATTACGCTTTATCTGCACAGCTGGATGAGTTTGTAGGAGTCCCCCCCCCCCTCTATGTACTGTGCATTCCTGTTGACTTGTATCAGGTAACGTTGGCCGGATAAAAAAAAGAAAAAGCTTACACTTTAAACGTTTTACTTTTTTAGCAGTTAAAGATTTAGTTTTTTAGCAGTTATTTCTTGCATTGGTTTGTAGCTGTTAATATTCAACTGTTTAACTTTACGTGTATTTTTATGCTTTAGCATTTTATGTAAAATTTTATATTTTAAAAATGGTATTAACCCTCATGTTGTCCTCGGGAAAAATGGACCCGTTTTCCTGTATCAATGCTCTTTTTAGTTACCCTCTTAAACGCTCTTTGGCAAGTACAATTCTCTACTTTCATTTGATTTTATAGCATTTGGAGAAAAAAATTGTGAATAAAAATGTTTTGAAATAGTAGTGAGAAAAAGTTGAGATATTCCAGTCTGATTATCCATCAACATCCATTCCTTTAAATTTAGTCTAAATAATTCCTTATTTCTGCTTTTCTAACTTTAACATTAGGTTTAATTTCCTATAAATGAGGTTTATTGACCATAAATTAAAAAAATAACTGTTAAACTAAAGGTAATAAGTAACTAAGTCAAAGAAAGTGTCAAAAGTGTTGACAAAAGGGAAGAAAAAGTTAAAAACATTTATTAAAAAGCATCAACTAAAGTGTTGACTTTCAATTTTGACAGGAAGACAAAAAATATTTTAATTAAATTTAGTTTTCCAAATTTCTAAATTTAATTTGACCCGTTTTCATTTAAGCACATTTACTGGAAGCTCATATTTTACATAGAAATGGGTTTGTAATGATGTTGCATGAAGAGCTTCAACTATTAACTTTCAATGAATTAATGTATAGTTTGTTTAATCTATGACATATCAAAATGATTTAGGAGAAATGCTCAAGTCCTCCATATTAAAACTCACCCTGCATGGTTGACGTCTATTGACATTGATTTATGAACTAATAATTGTTGCAGCACTTGCGATATGTCAGACTGCCAAAACCCATTTTAGGGACAATAAGTGGACTTAAAAATACAGCTGCAGGGGTCTCAGACTGTACTGCACTGCATGCTTGCTGCACTGCTGAATCAAATTAGCTCCTTGCAAGAAAAATATTGGACATTCCACCTTTAGTATTTCTTGTGTGGTAAGTGGTAGTTTCACAGATGGCAGATTTATACCCACTTTTATATTGAACAAAGCCTCGCAATCGCCTTATAACACACACATACACAAAGACACACACACATTTATGTATACATAATGTCATTCAAAGCGCTGACCTGTACATTGGGAGCAGATCTGAGGTTTTCATTGGGGAGGAAAAGGCAGCAGTGGGATTCTTTGTCCAACTGTGTCTCTCCCTGGCCAGAAAGCTGATATTGCTTCAGCTGAATTGTACACTTCCTAATTAAAAGTTGATTTTACTACTCTAAAGTTCTTCATGCTCACCTGGGGAGCTGATGATTCAAATCTTGTAAGTGTCTGCCGCCTGGAAATAATCAAAGTCATCCACAGAGATGTTTTTATTGTATCACGAACACCAGCAGCAGATTAAGACTTCAGTAAATCTCCGCTCACTTTCCCCAGGCAGCGAAGAATGTCTGCAAGGTAGTGTGTTACCTAGAAACGCACGGCTCTAGTCCTTAATTAAGAGTCCATTAAATGAAGTTGCAGATATTAAATTACAGCGTGGTTATCATAGACGATAAATCATATGATCATAGGAGTTTATCTTTATCTAACATCTCCCACCAAGCATCACAGCTGAAATACAAGCAGGAAGAGATATGCAGACGCTTCTCTACCTGCTGAGGAGCTGGTTGCTAAGGCCAAGGGTATATTTTACGCTGTTGGTTATAAAATGTTTAATGGAGAGACTGTCAACATTAAAATATGCTCATTTGCAAATGCTAAACATTTAAGAGTTCCTGTAGTTTTAATGCAGGATACATGCATGAATGTGGATTTTGGAGTTGGAGTTTTCGTGATATTCTTTGCATGGACGTCAGCAAAACCTCCCAAAGTCAAGTCGTCTGAAACTGTTAGGAATGCAGATGTGACTTGCAAAAAAGACAAGACAATTTCCATGCTCTTAAAAGAGGCCTGAACCACAAAAAGGATATCAAAGCCAGTAGGAAATGACTAGAAAAAGTGTGGGAACTAGCTGAGAGATGACAAACTGTTACTGTACAATACACTAATCCTTTGTAAAACAATGAATCATTGGAGAGAGATTGTTCTATGCAGGCTGAAGGGAGAATATGCTGATCGCATAGCAGAGGTCAGAATCTTTGAGGGGAGTTTTTGTTCAGAGGAACATGTCTGAGATCAGCTGAGAGATCCAAACGTTTTCTTAGAGGTGCTTATGACCAGCCGACCAACCGCGGATTCAACAACGGACCAATTCTTAAACTCTCTGATAATCTTTGCAAGATACAACTGAAAGATCCAGGACAGCCGTGGGCATTGTGGTGAGATTATTCAGTCAAAAGAAATTGTTTTGTATTGAACTCTGTGACCAGGAATGTCAATCAATGAAAAAGTTTTTATTTTATGTTAGGGTACATTTTAATAAAGTAAAAATACTGTCTCTTTTCATTCAAATTTAAGTTCACTGTACTTATGCATTATGTAATAAATCAAGATATTATGTAGCTAAATAATTCACACCTGACAGTAAGGCGTCTCTAATGAATACATTGGAGACCAGTTTCTCTTTCCCTTAATCCCACATGCACACAATTTATTTATGCAGTAAACACCTCCTCGCACTGACCCACATATCTACATCCGGATTGTCTGTTTTAAGTGTTTCAATACTCTCTGTGTTTCCTGCTGGATGGATGCAGCATGCACGTGGCTTAATGTTTATTTACAATAACGTCTATCCCATACATAGCCTATGCCCTGGAGACACATTGCATTTATATTCCAGTCAGTATGTTTACATGCACATAATATTCCGGTCTTTTCCCTTATTTCAAAAAAGACGATAGTCTGACTAAACTGTTTACATGGCTAATGAAAGTGAATATTAAACTGATATTCCCATTTAATATTATTTCTTCCGAGTTTAGCAGCATTGGTGGACTTGTTGGACTGTGCGAACACGGCGTCCCTCTTTCAACCAGCTTCTTAAAAAGCTCGGTGCAGCGCTGTATGCTCATATCCAAAAAACTGTCTTAGACAATGCTTAAAAGTAGTAAAAATAAACTTTTGGCCAGTTGGTTTGTTTACAGCAGCCATAGCAACACACAGAGCTGACAATAAGCTGTAAACAGGCAGCAGGCCGTAAACTGGGAGTAAAACCCAGATTGAGACGCATATTCCGAATGCACTGCAGACATGTCCAAACCATGCCTCTAAAACCAGAATAATACTGGAATATGCCACGTCTTCATCGGAAAATACTATTTTGGGAAAAAGGCCTCATTTGGAATATACAACCTGTATCATGACCTGTATCAAATTTGGAATGTTGTCATATTCGGTATAATAGTGGAATATTGGTGTGCATGTAAATTTACTCCATGTAAACAAAGTCAGAAAAGGCAGTCGGACTAACTGCTTCCCCGAGTTGGTCAAAAAGGTTCCTAGGAATACGCCAAAGTGACTCCAACTTGCGCGTACGTTGTGTGCACTCATACTACGGCTCCATTACAGCAAGCGACACTAATCTGTGTTGTCGCCCAAAAACCATGACCATGATTGCTCCTCGTTCGGAATACAAGTCCATATTTTACGAAGATAGTGCCCCAAAACGTGTTTCTGAAAACATTTTAAGCGAGAAATAGGCTGAATCCGTTTTCATTTCAGGTGGGCAAAAGTCAGTTTAAAAGATTTTTGTCAGACTTTGAGAGGCGTTAGTCACGCTCATCCCGCTCGCCATTACCGTGTTAGCACCCCACCAATCAGATTGGTCACTGAGTCCGACACCCCGCTTTCCGATTCAACGTGTCAAATCGGCCGGCGGCTCCTCCGACTGACGACGGCAATAAAACACATCAAACAGACTCGAGTCCCCGACTTCACCAGACTGTCCGACAGCCGATAATCGGGTTGGTATGTCCGCGCCTTAATACACCCCCGGTCTATAGGGGTTTGGCGTGTCAGTGTCACGCTTTGCCTTGCCGAGGCGTGAACATGGCATGCCTGTATGAAGGTGCCATACCAGCAGGGGGCGACACTTTCCTCAATGCCAACCCCCCCCCTCGGACCAAAGAGATGAAGCAAACAGTAGATTCCGACCTCCTTCCCCCTCCAGGGGAACACAGATTGTGTGTCTCTATACCAGGATAGATTTGACCCTTTTTCCCGCATTTCTTTCTATCATTCTTCTTTTTTTTTCTCTGCCACTGGGTCTTTGACAGAATGCACATTGTCATAGAGAAACATAGGATCCATGTGGCAAATGTTTTAGTTCAGGAGTTTATAAGAAAATTGTGAGAGTGTTATACAAGCTGCTTTATCTTCTATGTAACTGGGTGTGAACTAAAAAAGGCTTGTTTCTTGGCAGATAGCCTTTCCCACAAATGCCATCCTGATGATTCACAGACAAGTACATCACATTTGGAGTTTAATGTCTTCAGGGTTATCGTAATTCATGTAGAATAACATAATTGTGTCTCCTCAGGGAAAGGATAGAAGTTGCAAGAAAATACAACAAAAACATGTATTAATTTTACTTATTTAACAAAAAAAAAAAATTCTGTAGTACAACTAGCAGGATAGATTAGGATTGAGGTAAGTTTGGAGACACTAACTGATTAATCATTAAATTAATAATTATTTTTCGGTGTTGTAAGAAAGCAGAACCCACCAGGCAAGTGTTATCTAAACAAACTCCTGGTGTACTTACAAACTTTCCAATGCCTCGTTTTATGAGTACAGAACCTAGTTGTACTGTAGACGTTCGGTACCATTCCAGGCAGTAGTAGTGGGGTACTTAACGAGATACACCTTTGGTTCCATTAGCGCCTGCACTACGCCATTAGGCTAATAGCGTAACCCAACCAGTGTTGGACCAAGGGGGGGTTGGCTCAAGTTCATGGTGCAAAGGACCCTTGGATGGAATTACTCCGAACCATCCCTTTAACATTCTGTATAGGTTAAAGATAATGGGAATAGGAATGGGAATGGAAATGGGAAAATAGTATTTTAAAGTGCGTCCACCAGCCCCAATCTGTGTCGGCTAAATCAGTCTGGTGTAAACAGCTGTCAAGGAAGAGTTTTTAACACTGGCTTGAGTTTCACACTTAAATTCCTGTCTGCGAATGCTTACCCTTTAAAAACGCTGGAAACCTAAAAGTATAACAAGTGTATATCATAACTCACTCATAACACACCCTCTCAAGATCACTTAATTTAAATTGGGGGAAGAAAAAAACTCACACACACAATAGGAACCATCCTGGTGCTTCCACATGTTCCCATCCATCCATCTGCAGCGGTCAGACAATTATGAAAAATAAACTCAGCGCTCAGCGCTTGACTCCCGGCATCTTTAAAGCGTCTGGGTAAACAGTCAGACCAGTATAGACCAAATATGTCCAACAGCGCCGTAGAAAGTGCTGCACTTACGCAGGTTTCTGAGCGATTGATGATGCCGAGACAACAGGTTTTTCCTTTCTTTTTTAACCTTCATCTTTCCTGCAAAAGTAACATGTGGAGACATAACATAGTGGAAGCTGCTAGATGTAACTAAGAGGGTCAACTCAACTAGACGTTAAGTGCATCGCCGGGGGCTCTTCCCCTGATGATTCCTTATCACATACATGCATGTCTCCCACTCTTTAATCCGTTTTTAGGACGCAGTAGCCATCTTGACTAAGTGATAAAGTCAAGGCAGAAGTTCCCTAACCACCACGTTCTGATCATCTCTCCAGAAATACAAAGTCTCCCTTTGAAGACGTTAGGTTCAATTACTAATATCATTGACAGTTTGAAGAATCTTTGTGGCACTAACGATATATTCCTTAAGAAGTCACAGGGGCGGGACTAGAAGGGAGGGCATGGGGTAGCACCCCCCCTGAAATTAGATTACCCTCTCTAAATCATGACTTGGTTGCATTGGCATTCTGCCAATTTTCACAGCCTTTTTCACATGATCAATTGATGTTTCCATGATGACTATCTAAAATTCTGATACCATGGAAACAGCACTGGAATTGTTTATAAGAAAAAGTAGCAGATTATAGAAAATGTGTATTGTATTCTGATATTCCAATTGTTTAAAATGAAAACAAGTGAAACTAATAATCAATGTGATGTTTTATTTAGAAGAATTACATTTTGTCATTCTTTCCTATTGAATATTTCTATATTTCTAAGCTGATTTTCTATGCTGTATACTAATAAAATTGATAGTTTTTGTTAGTTTCTATCTGCCCTGAAAACAGATATGTAGATGATACAACTCACTGCACAGCTGAGTAAAGGTGCCCATAAGTACACCTCCGGACATTAAAGTAAAGCCAAATCAGACAATGTTCGGTGGAGCCTGAGATGCCATAAAAGGGCCACCATGCAGAGGGTAAAACCATTTAGGTGTAACCTTTTCACTTTAGCTGTTCTCAGGCCAAACTTCACATTTCTGCTTCTTTAGTGGTAACGATCTAAGGAATGCAAAGTGCTCTCTCCATTTTTCATTCTTTCCCATCCATCCAACAGTTTGGTTACCTGGGGGGTGATGAACATCACAGACACAAACACACACACATGCATTCTCTCTTACACACTAACAAACCACCCACACAGCACAACCTAATTGGCTTGTTATTGATTGTAGCAACCAATCAAACATTGTGTGTGTGTGTGTGTGTGTGTGTGTGTGTGTGTGTGTGTGTGTGTGTGTTGCATATTGACTGCAGGTGGGCAGCCTTCATAACAATATTCACACACTCTTCAGTTTCTTTGAAGTGAGCTTTGATGTGGAGCAGCTGAGGAACACACTTTAGGATTACAGTGACGTTCAATTTGACCAGAGGGATTTCATTTCTCTACACACACACACACACAAACACAAACACACACATGCAGTACACACACACACACTTCGGTCAACTACAGATGTTACCGGCATCAGAGATGCTTACTGATATTTAGTGACAGGTACATGTAACAGCTTTCATCAGATCGGATTCCTATTGCTTTTGCTACATCTGTCTGTTGTACTGGACTTATTATTAAAACATACACTTCCAAACCAAATGATGACCATACATTTGCATCCTATTGAATATGTTGGTAGATTATTGCATGGGAAAACTTTCAAAGAATTTCACTTCATGAGGTTTTTTAACATTAATATGAGTTCCCCCGGCCTGCCTTTGGTCCCCCAGTGGCTAGAAACTGGTGTAAACCGAGTCCTGGATATCCTGCTCTGCCTTTGAGAAAATTAAAGCCCAGATGGAATCTTGCCCCTTATGAGGTCTTAAGGAGGGAGGTTACCTTCCCTTTCTCTGTTTTGCCCACCCAAAGAATTTGGCCCACCCATCTCTGTGGCTCCGTTCTGTCCTAAACGGCTTTTGGGTTCGGTGAGAAGCTTGTTTAAGTCAAAGTGAACTTCCCTGGGTGAGCATCCCCCCAGAAATGGAGTGGAGATCATGGATCGTTACAGCTGCTACGTGACTGAAGCAAGCTGCTCTCAGACCTGACTTTACGACTTCACTCGAGAGCCTCAGGTCTTTAACATTTGCGTTTACACACCCAAAAGAAGGATACTTAACCTTTTCTGAAAATATTGATTTTAGAATTTTAGTCTTTGTAGGTAAATTAACATAATAGGCTGAACACATTGCAGAATCTAAATGAAAATTGAGGATAAGCACAAATGCTAAACGGGTCAAATGTAGGTGTAAGTGAGCAGACAGAGTGCATTAAAATGGAAATGTGTGCGTGCCTGCATGTTTTGCTCAATGAGAAAGAGAGAAGGGCAGCCACAGCTGTTTGTTTCACATCTGTGTTTGAGCCAGAAACACGGTCAGAAATCACAATCACAATCCTTCTGTAAGCAAAAGCAGAGCTTTAAAGTCAGATGTCAACTATAAAATCAATTGCCAACTATTTAAAATCATTGATTTGAGTCATGTTTTTTATGTAAAAAATTAAAATGTATCTGATTCCAGCTGCTTAAATGTGAATATTTTGTAGTTTCTTTACTTCTCTGTTTAAATTAAATATCTTTGCATGGGGCCAAACAAGACATTTAAGGACTTCATCTCGGGCTTTAGAAATGCCATTTCTAACCATTTTCTGGCATTTAAAGCTAGTGCGTAGTTTGTCGCCCCCATGAGGAATTCTAAGTAATGACAACAATACCGCCTTAGCATCCACATGATACAGACTTTGGTGGTGGCGCACACCCCACCCTCTCCATGCAGTTGCTAGTAGTCAAGGAGGACACGGAGGATTAAAAAAACATGGAGTTCCTGCATGGGAAAGTCGCGGAATGAATCTTCTGAATATATTGAGTAATCCAGAGAGAGTTTGGAGCTGATAGTCTTCATTAGCTTTGTATCAACTCATTTGGCAATGGCTTGAATGTAACGAACATTTTTTATAACAAAAAAGTTTTGCTTTAAAGTTTTAATAGACCAAACCACAGATGAAATAATCAAAAACATAATCGACAGAATTATCGACTTTTAAAATCATTTTTAGTTGCAGTCCTAAAGAAAAGACAACAACTTAAACTATTATCAAAAAAGCAAGAAAGATCCTGCAGATACAAGGTCACCCGATAATTATTTAGACATAAAATATGCAGGCTTATGACAAAAGAACTAGTTAGGTAAGAGCGGACACAAAGACTTGAGAGGTATTTTTCTCTTTTGTTTCAACTTGAAGAAAACAACTGAGTCTTATTGGAGATGAAGGCCGAGTCTACCAGCCTGCAGCCTGCATGCATAAATGATGACAGAATGCATTTGCTTTCTCGCATTTAGGGAATTTAGCTGATGCTCTTATCTGGAGGGACTTAGAGAGAGTGAGTCAGTTCAACTCCTTTAACACCAACTTTACAAGAAAACAAGTGCACAGGTGAGAGTTAAAGATTATTACATAAACAAATATCCCCATAGAAGCTGAGAATGAGCAAGCATCCTGAAGGCTGTTTAATGGTCCTGCAGAGGATCCACGAAGACTTTTTGCCGTAGACCTACGTAAACGGCCTGCTGTGTACATGGGCACTAGTGTGTGCGTTGAGCCGGCATGTGTGTGTGTGTTTGTGTGTGTGTGTAGAGCGAGAGAGAAGTGAGAGAGTGATGGCGATTAGCTTTGGAGCAAGTAGCGACTCTAGATTCATAGTGAGAAAAACAAAGTGTCTCCCTGTGCCTGACCACGGTGGGAAATCGTTAGCAGGAAAAGTTAACCCTTTCCTTGATTTCATTTTGTTCATAGAGAAAGAGAACCAAGTAATGAGTCATTGGAAACCATGGCCGAGCGAAGTGTGTCACCGCGATGTTATAGTATTAGTAGTTATATTTTTCAAGAGGTGCATGTCAGGCTACAGCGTAGGGTCCGGCGAAGATTTTTGTCTTCACGTACCTACGCACGTAGCAACGGCTTACGCAGAAGGATAAAACACACTTATCTGAAAAAGAACACTGTGCGCGTTTTAGCACGTGAAGCGTAGATATGTGCCTGATTGTGCGCCTGGCCATTCATACCAGAGGCTTATTTATCCTCACTTGTCACAAAGCAATTCTCTCTCTCTCTCTCTCTCTCTCTCTCTCTCTCTCTCTCTCTCTCTCTCTCTCTCTCGCGCGCGCTCTCACTCTCTTTCTCTCTCTCTCGCTCTCTTTCTCTCTCAATTCACAGCAACAACAGGGTAGGCTCCACAAACACGAACTCCCCAATCAATACAATAACCTGACACAAACAAAAGATACACAGAGACTAAATAAACAAGTAAACAAGGGTTAACACGGGACAGGTGACACACGGGCTGGGAACAGGTGAAACAAATCAGAGTAGGGCAGAAAAAGAAAGCAAAAGGCAGGACGTAAAACAAGACAAGACAGAAAAACAAACTTCCAAAATAAAACAGGAAACAGAAACACACACAACCATCACACACCACTGAAGATTACCAGAACCAATGGGATTTTCTCTGCCTCCAGAGCAGCTGTGCCTCTGAGAAATATCTGTATTACTAAATCAAATCTGTGTGTAAAATATGATGTAAAAGGCTTTAAATGAGAACATTATCACTGGCTAATTTACTGCCAGAGGAGAGCATGAAAACATTTTGGCGTCAAGATCCAATTAATCTGCATCCGAAAGTGATTTTTAGAAGCTAAGCTCCGCTGGATTCTCTGTCGCAGCCTGTTAGAGACACACACACACACACACACACATACACACAGACGCATACACACATGCACATAAACACATACAGAGTGTGCATACCCACAAATATTTACAGATGTAGAAATATCCAAACTGAAAGGACCTTGTGATACATACAACCTTATTATGCACATTACTCATTAGAAATAGTCTAAGAGACATCTGAGACGGAGCCCCCCCCCCGGGGTCATCTGAGGGGAAAAAACTAAACTGTTCTTACCTTAATTATAACTTGTCTCCTCCTAGTCGTACTACAGCAATTACTGTTATAACATATGTAAGGTAGTGTCTCCAAACATACGTTTGGAGACACTACCTTATTTAATTATTAAATGAATAGATATTTTTGCGTTGGTGTTGTAGTTTATATAAGTCTAAGCACCGCCGGCTGCTGCTATTGAAACCAATGTTATTTCTCCAGGCTGGAGGACGACTCATTTTGATAAAAACAGTCTAGTTTAGTTTTTTTTCTCAGCTGACCCCAGGGGTCTCTATACATTTTGCTATAGAGTAATTGATCCCAGAAGTTGGAATCTGTGAATATCATTTCTACTTGCTCACGTTTATTAAGATTATGAATCCGTGTGCACAGTTTATTTTTTTTGTCAGCTGATCCCGGGGGGGGGGGGGGGGGGGGGGGCTCCGTACAGATTCAAACTTCTGGGATCTACCTTATCTAGTGATTAAATTAATAGATATTTTTGTATCGGTGTTGTAGTTTAAAGATTGTCCCTAAGCACCTTTGGGGTTGTCTGACAGTACAGATAAACCTTTGATTTATTGTATTGATAACCATTTTTATCAATACAGCTGCCTGGGCCGGCAACGTAACAGCTCACACTACACAAACACTTAATATGTTAAACTGTATGTTTATGGAACAGGGTCAAGTTCTTTTCCAACTTGACAGCATTTTATATTTGGCTCTAACTGCCGTCCAAATGCTTCTACTTCACATCAGCAGCTTGACTGAACGCATCCATGTAGACACGGACATGCTGCTCATGTGACAAGGTGTCATACTCAAATTGGTGCAGATAGAAGTACAAGAGCACCCACGCACAAACAAAGACAAATACATTTGGACACACACCGCAGCAGACATTTATTGGAGACGGAGAAGGAGAGTTCTAACCTTTTTCTAACACCTTGTCGTGAAACTTCTCGGTTGCATTTTTGGCTGAATGAAGTTGTCACTGCTCAAACAGAATCTCTCTCTGTTCTCAGACTCACTGCCTGAGGTGATGCACCAAAAATAAAAGCAGACTTTCTGTCTTCAACACTGAACCAATGTCTCTCACTCTCTGTTTCCCTTTTCTGCCCTCCCCTCTCTTACATCCTTTTCTCTTGTTTATGAACTCTTGGTGCCCTTTGCTCATCTCTTAACCTCCAGTCTCTCTATTTGTCTATGTGAATATATATATATATATATATATATATATATATATATATATATACTGTGTATGTGTGAGTATTTTCTGCTTGTTTTGGCTAAAACTCTTACCCATGTGTTTGAAAGTAAATTAAAAGATTAAGTTGAAAGCGGCAATACCTGCTCCCCTGTTTATCTTTAGCAGACTCGGGACCTGATTAAATTGAAGTCTTTGACAATGAATCTCTGTAATCTTGAAGTATTTTCTTGTCTCATCCTACTCTCTGTCTCTTCTGTCTTCATTGTGGGAAGCTAAAGGTTAGACATGATAGTAGACTGTGTTGACAGCTTGCACTACTCCAAAC
The DNA here is from genome assembly GCF_013103735.1 of Etheostoma cragini. Classification (NCBI taxonomy): domain Eukaryota; kingdom Metazoa; phylum Chordata; class Actinopteri; order Perciformes; family Percidae; genus Etheostoma; species Etheostoma cragini. The sequence goes on from NC_048416.1 coordinate 27,225,555, forward strand.
ACAAACGTGCACACACGCACGCCCACACAATGAGTACACACAGTGATGCTCGGGCTAATTATGAAATCAAACTGACTTCTTCACAGACCAAACTTCTTCTCACTTCCAAAAAAACAATATTCTCTCCTAAATTCTCTCTTCCTAAAAAAGAAAAAAACCTCATCATGCTCCCACACTGTCAGCCGTCACCACCCTGAATCCCGTTAACGACGGCGTGATATCAGAGCCTCAGAGTGTTAAGCTGATGCTGCCTTCAGAAGCTAATCTGACAGCGGAGCGCGTCAAAGACTGGAGGTAATTACCTCTATTTAGCAGCTTACATGAACACAACAGGCGGACTCTGGGAGATTTACGGCTCATTCTGACGCTGCTGAACAACATTCAAATCACTTCAGCGTGTGCCTCTGTAAATGTGTTGGATGTTTCTATGAAGCACACTCCTTCATGCACAAGGTGATCTGTTAAAGTTAAAGAAAATACACTCATAGCCTGTTATAAGTTAAAAAACAATCTTACTAATTTCATGGACTGTGAGAATCTTAACATCTGTAATGAGGTTAAAAAGATCATACATTCAGGAGTACTTATTCATAGGGACTGATTAAAATCATATTATTGTGTTTAACGCCTACAAAATGTTCAAATTGTAAGTTAATGTGTTAACATTGTGTTGTTTACTTTATTCTTTAGTGTCTAATTTAAGGCTAAAGTATTAATCTGTGATCTACAGTGGGTACGGAAAGTATTCAGACCCCTTTAAATTTTTCACTCTTTGTTTCATTGCAGCCTTTTTCCA
>NC_048416.1:27226450-27230538 GCF_013103735.1 Etheostoma cragini
TTTTGGAAAATGGCTGCAATGAAACAAAGAGTGAAAAATTTAAAGGGGTCTGAATACTTTCCGTACCCACTGTACCAAGGGGTCTTAATCTATTAGCCTGAGATCAACTGCTTTTCTCTTTTGTCCCACTACTTGGCTGGGAAAGTAGGCAGTATTTTCCTCATTACTATTTCCCTTAGTATTTTGGGGGGACTTGAGACTAGATGGAGGGATTATATCTCCAACCTGTCCTGGGAACGCCTCGGGATCCCCCAGTCTGAGCTGGTTGATATGGCTCGGGAAAGGGAAGTTTGGGGTCCCCTGCTGGAGCTGCTCCCCCCGCGACCCGATACCGGATTAGCGGACGAAGATGGATGGATGGATGGATGGATGGAATTATGCAGCCAAACATTAAACCATTTGCTGTCACCCTGTCAGGTGTGTGTGTGTTTTAGTGTGTGTATGTGTGAGTATGCGTGTGCGTGTGCGTGTGCGTGTGCGTGTGCGTGTGCGTGGGTGTGGGTGCGGGTGCGCGCACGTGTCCAGCAGATTCAGATATTGACTCATACTGCTGGATTGTGGCATCAACTCATTTTGACCACCCTAGGTAGCAGAGGGCGAGATGGACGGAGAGAGAACGAGAGGAAGGGAGAATATACGGAAGGCGTTGTCATGTAAAAACCTTGTAACTTCACCGGTCGTCTTCATGATTTCAGCTGACTGAACAAATCTTCATTCCTCCCTTTCATGCCCTCTGTGTGAATTGCTCTTATAACACTTGAGGATAAAATCTGAAATAGATTATCATAAAGAGGCACAAGGCGGTTTCTGACCCAATATCCACAATATGTCAAGGGCAGATTCAATGTGCGACTATGTGTACATTAATAGTCTGTGTAGGTCACGTCACGTTTGATTGGCTAATATTTTGGGGATCTGTAGCCATGTAACACTAGCCTGGTTCTCAACCTCTACAATTCCTGCCTAAACTGCCACCTTTCCAGTGTTGAGCTTTGTAGATGGGATTAAGGATGGGAAGGGCATCTTCATGTGCCAGAGCCAGAAAATGAGCAAACACTAAATTGCAACACAAATGGTAATAAGCCTGGGTAAGACACAGCTGTTTTCTCACATCATTAGCTGTTACTACAAAGTCTTACCACAGCTTCCATGTTGACTGAAACTGATACCAGGAAAGGCACGTCACTCACTATGAGTATGTGTTGTGGCGCTGCTGTTTTGTACCAAATTGATAATATCTAAAATAAGCAATACCAGAATAATTTTCTTTGATGTGTGAATTGACTGTTCCATGCAGCACTAACACATGAACTGACTCTAAATATAGCTTTTATTCGCACACATCACAGGAACAGCAGGGTTTTTAAATGGACAGGCAAACTGTTCATCACTGTCTGCAATTCATTGTTGAGATAAGCAATACATTTCCCCCCCCCCCCCCCCCCCAAAAAAACAAAACAAAAAAAACAACAACAAAAACTTGGTCAGCGCTCAGGCTTAAACTCTCAAGATACATACATTACTCATAAATAATCTCGACTTAGACTTAACTCTCGGCTCAGAGTTACTGCAGGGGTGCCGCCAAATTATTATTAGATGGTTTGACTTTTTTTCAACATGTCTTTAAATAGACATGAACATGAATGATAATTCTTTTTTTTAATGTACACAACATTGATGATAGGCGTACTGGCGTACAACTGAGGTAGCCATGAGGTAACCAAGCTTAAGGACTTACTGTGCCACAGTTTAACATTAAAACATGATGTATAAATATATGAATATGACCCAAAATATTTAAAAGCTTAGTTTTGTATGCACCTTAAAAAGATACGTGTAAAGGCTTTAGGCCGCCCAACACGTTATTATAGGCCCATTTACTTTAGATGTGACTACGTTTTAATCAATATCTGTAGAAGGGGTCCTTGGCCGAAAACACGTGGAGACCCCTGGTCTACGTGAGCCCAGGCAGCAACCTTTGGTGCTGAAAAACGTAAACCATAAAGTGCCGTTCCTAGAATGGCCACGTGAGGCTGTCTCCAAAGACAAGTCAATCCCAAAAGACCCGCATGTAAAAATTAACAGTAGAAATAAACCTCTTTAAAGTAGTTGGGGCCCCAAATAATAATTTACCCCTTCATGACATTTTTATGTGAATCTTTATATAACTCAAAAAAATTTAAATTATATTCAGGCTAAAAGTTATTAGCACTCCCCTTTGAGTGACAGGTGGCTGCCGTGTCAGTGAGCGAGCACAGAGCTCAGCTCCATCCACACTCCACCTCTTGGCCCGTTTATCAGACATCAGGCACTGCCAAAATGGCACCTAGAGCTTAATTTTGGCTCTTCAGAAACCTATGGGGGACGTCACAGAGACTACATCCATATTTGATCAAGTCTGCATTCGGCCCTCCACAAAAATCTCACAATGCACCTTTTAGGTGAGGAAAGAAAAATTAATTGGGGCTGTTGATTGGCTGAAAATGAAAGTCTGATACTGTTCAACCAATAGTCCATCCATGAATCCATCTGATTCACATGTAATCTTAAAGTGTAGGCTCCAGCTAATTACGAAAACCGTCATAAGGCTAGCATGATTTTTTTATCCATATAAATACATCCATAAAATCAAGTACTCTTTCCAATTCCTCCCATCTGTCCACAGCTGGGTCACACAGTTAAGCAAGGTATTGTGTCCTCCCCAGCACTTCCTGAGAGATCCCGCAGCATTCCCAGGCCTGACGACAAATACAATCACTCCTGGTTCTGGGTCGGCCCCAGGGTCTCTTCCCAGTTCAACATACTTCATGAAATGTCCAAACCCATGATGACCCTCTCTAAGAGTTGCCTGAACACAACATTTTTATCTCGAGATTTCTCTCTAATCGGCTGCCAAAGAAAAGTAATGTAATGCTAACATTAAAAAGGAAAGCAAGGACATTTCAGAGGCTTAAACAATCCAATGTTGGACATTTCACTTGATAATTGACGAATGATTGAAATTGGTTATCTCAGTTATAATAATTGTTCTGCCAATCAGCTAATCAGTCTGTCAACTTTTTCATAAAAGTATAATTTAGGCTGAAGAAAATGAAATAAGGGCTTGATCCCACCTGAGCTAAAGCCAACAAAGTGGACTGCACTCTGGATCAAGAAATTAAAAGAATGTTTAAAAGGCTTATTTCCAAAGCCAGCACAAACACAGCCAGAGTCCACATGCAAACACTGGTGCACAAACGTATGTGTAAACACTATCATGCACGGATTCAAGACAATAACTGGTTAAAATGCAAAGGACACACATTCATTAATACAACACAGACCATCCAAAAATACAAAGAGGCTCTACAGAGACGAAAAGCATTACAAGTCAACATAATCAGAGGAACTTGTGGAGAGGAGCTTCTCCTTGTTAGGGAGGAGAGTTTCAAATCCACAAGACCATTCTAGTAAAATTAGAGAGCTGCTGCTGCTCTTCAACTATTTCTTAGTTATCTCTCTGTGTTGATATGTTGATGGTGGCCCATGATAACAGAAATAGTGCAGAAGGGTTTCCACTATGTACACCGTGCACCGCCGTTCCTTCAGCTGTTTATGAAAAGTCCTAAAGTCGTAATTGCACGACTCTGCAGAGGCGAGCTACTGAACTCAAGCGAATCAACATCTGCTCTCTTTCCCCCTTTGAGGGTGAGCAACTGGAACAGTGACAGGACTTGCAAAGTCATGGAAACCAAGTAAACAACAGGGCGAGTACTACTTGTCACTCAATCTCAGGCAAAGTGACACACAGCAACGAAAGCCGTGACATGAAATCTGTACCTGTAGCTGCAACTCTTTATTGGAAAATAGCATTGTGGACACTGCATTTGATGAATGTACTGTTTATCAGACCCCACATGAGACTAGAAGCTAACGTTAGTGACACTCCGGTCCCTCTGCCCCCCCGCTGCAGGAGACCCTGTACTCCTCCGACACGCTGTGTGAAATAAAGCCCAACCAATGTGGTATTTTAAGGCTGATACCAATACAAATATTTGGTTATTTAAAAATCCTATATGCCGAAATATCGGCCGTTATATATATATATA